>NC_134474.1:27456845-27516845 GCF_964194025.1 Convolutriloba macropyga | reverse complement strand
GCGTGACTTCACAAATTCCGCCAAGAGTTATCATTTGATGGCCGTGGAAACAATTGTGCATTGAGCGGAATAACTACTCAAGTTCAGATAAAGTGAGATTAACGTCGTCAATAGGAATAGATTCGTTTTTATTGAACGGGAAAAATAATTGATCGTCATCAGCATAAAAATAATGTAAATAATGTAAATTTTTTTTTCCAATGAAACGAAACAAGTTGTTTCGATAAGTTTTTAGATCTGCGTGGTCTCCATTATCAAATAATCTTGGTTTATATTGATCTAAAATTTAAATGTTTGCTGATTAATTCTTATTGCCAATCTTAAGGTTTTCTCCGATCTCTGTCGTTTCTTGTAAAATGTAAAATGTATAATGTAAAATATGTAAATAATGTAAAAATAATGTAAAATAATGTAAAAATCATGATTGGATGAAAGATATTTAAAAACAACACAGGTTTGAATACAGACTCTTGAAGGACACATATTTTAACGCGCACTCTTTTTAACAGTTGTTTTTAACATATCAGAACTCACAGTGTCAAGGGCTGCATTTCCATCTAATGAAATTTAAACCACAAGAACTGTGCTTATCACTATAAGAAGCAACTGTTTCATTACAATTTAGGAGAGCAGTTTCGCAGAACCTGCCCCTGGATTAAGTTGACTGCATGACAGGAAAGTTACAGGATAAAAGTATAAAAAAAGTGTTCCAATGTTGTTTTCTCCAACCACTAGACAAGCAAAGAAATACAATAATCTGGTCGATGATTCTTCGGAAGCTCCGGACTTGAGTTGCGATTTTTAATAACCGTGTGATCGGTTTTTTTTTTCAGTGATTGAAGAAAATTAGTTTTGGGTGATTATTTATGTCAACGCTCATGGATAGACCGCAAAAATTTTCTTCAACATCCAGGCGTCAGGTGTTTAAATCACACTGGGAATTGGATAAAGATTTAGTAACTAACATAATTGCTCGGGAGAATTTACCTGGAGTTTACCCGTACCGAACGGCAAGTCAACATCAATACTGGGCACGTCAAATTGCAAATCTTTTATCAGTACTGATTCAGAGCTATGATCATATCACTTTTTACAATTGTCAGTATAAATGTAAGTCTTGGCCTAGACGTGCAAGTCTAAATGCAAGTCTTGGCCGAGACGTGCAAGTCTAAATGCAAGTCTTGGCACGTCTAAAACACGTCGAACATAGCCGGAAAACGTCAAAAATGGCCGAAAAAACGTCCAAAATAGGTCCAAAAAACGTCAAAAATAGCCGAATAAAAAAATTCAAAATGGTGGAAAAAAAGTCCAAAATAGGTCCCAAAAATGTCAAAAATAGCCGAATGGGGTCAGTTGCAGCTTGATGTCTGATATCAGGGCCTCGGGCCATCAAGGGGACCCTAACTACATTGCTTCTCTTCACAATCTTCCCTCGGATAGGAATGTTTGACATGATAGGAGTGTTCAACAGATGTGAAAAATCAAGAATTGTCGATTTTCGGCTAAAATTCGGCTCGAAATGGCTGAAAACGGCCAAGAAACACCTGAAAACGGCCCCATATGGCCTCTGGTCGCCCTGTGTCACCTTCCCGGGTCACCCTGCTTCATTTGCTATCAGCTGGTATCAGTTATCAGGCGCCCCGAGAAAGTGCATATGAGAAAATGCAAAAATCGTGGCACGTTGCAAAAATTTTTGAAATTCGAAAGTTTCGCTCGAAATTTTTTGAAAAGTTGGTTTTGACTGGGGAATCAACATGCAAGTGCAATCCAAGTCATGGCAAAGACTTGTCAGACTTGCAGACTTGTTTTCAGACGTGCATAGTACTCTATATATGCTTGTAGACTTGCAATTTGAAGTGCTCAGTACTGATCTTGACTTGCAGTTCAGTCCGGGTAGGGAAAGCGATACAAGATGACGTGTCTTTAACAAGTAAAAATTCAGTTTTACCAAAAGGCTCGATCAGGTATTGAATTTTAGGTTCAATAAAAGATTTGGGTTGCTGGACTAGCAATTGTTCGAACCGGTAGATGACATTTTGTTTCTCTCTCATAATAAAAGGAACTTTTAGCAGAGAGAAAAAGTTCTTGTGTTACTCCGTGATAATCGTGAATAATAGTAGCTGACCTTTTTGAGATTTAGAAGTTTCCGGTGTTCCGCTAAAAAATAAATGTTTGCCTCTGTGTCTCTCATGAACTTCAATAGCCGTAAACACTTCTCCAGGTGACGTTTCTTTCGCTTCTATATTGTACGTTCTTCGTCAAAATATTCTGCCCTCCTCTCACGTATTAATATATTCTTTACAGGCAATTGAGGTTGAAGTACATCGTAAACTGAACGAAAATATCTTCGCTAATTCAATCATAAAGCTCTTCAAGTGACCTAAGAGATAATTGCAATGAACTTTCGAAACCATTCAAACTGAAAAGGTGTACATGCTAATTAGCGTTGACTCCAAATTTGTTGTTAACTGAACGCTTCTGCGTTATGGAGAACGAACGAAAGAGGAAAGCAAACCGCAAAATTGATTAGAGGAAAGCGTTTTGTCAATATAACATTATTCCATTTCACAATTCATAGTAAGCAGATCGAGTAAGCTAACACTCATGTGTGCGGAATTATTGACATAAATGCTATGAAAAAACTGGCCAGGAAGGATCTTAAGAGGTTATTTGCGCTTCCATCTGTTCCCAAAATTGAATTGAAATCACTAATTGTTCCGACCCCGCCTGAGGGGTGAGCAACTATACACTCAACTATGGTTTTTTTGTTCAAACAATTTTGACCGATCAATATATTCTTCCCAGAGAGTTGTGAGAGGTATTATTAAAAAGCTCGTCCAAAGTAGAATATGGAATAAAAAAGATTTTCTCAAATTTCGTTTTCTGGAGCGAGTTATCGTGGTTTAAATTTTTGTTAATATTAGACAGGTTTGCAATGGTTTTGTTCACATTTTCCGGACCGTTCGCCTAAAATTTCGTCAATTTTGCTAAAATATGGAAAAAGTTGTTAAAATAAAACTGTTGATTTTGTTTTCAGAGACAAGAAAATCTTGTTGAATATTTTGATTTACTTTCGTTGGCTAAGATTTTGCCGGAAGCACACAGCCAAAAACAATTAACACAATCTTTGCAAAACTCCAATGAAACTAGTCCTAAGTGCCACTTTCACTTCCATTGAGAGTAGTTTTGATGTAAAATTTTGCCGTTTTTTCCTAACTTTATCATTATAAAAAACACAGCATTTTTTGATATTTTAACTAACAAATTATCAGGACCTAAAACATTCGAAACAATTAAGTCTTCTTAATGAACGAATAGCAGGGCTGGTTTTGGTCTAATTTGGGATTGTTACAATCCAAAAATAATTCAGATTGTAATCAGTCGGACTTTTTTTTTAAAAAATCGATCCTTTTTATGTTAATTAAAGAATAGAAGAATTCGAATCAATGCTCAATGCTGATAGGTCCAATTGGCTTTCCAAGCAGTTCTAAATTGATGTATCTAGTCCCTTTACTCGAAAGATTTTGGTTCTTTTTATTTTTTAAAATAGTAGATTTTTATTGAAACAAAGGCTTATGGAACCTTGCCACAATTTTTCTTTGAATTCGCCCAACTTTTAGCGTAGTTTCACCAAAGAAAGAATAATTCTTCTTCTTTTTCTTTCTACTGTATTGAAACTTAATCTTTTTAGGTTTTACCTGTTAAATTATGGTTTTCTGGCGTTGACACTACTAGATTTCAGTTTGTTTTTTTAGACGTTGGCCCATTTTTCACTTTTTTGTCACATTATCACATTACTGAAAATACACATTTAACTTTATTGATGTTTAAAATAAGAGAAAATTGAACATAGTTAAAGGTATAAATTATGGTTTAAAAGTCTTCGACACCCCTTTCGCGAAGAATTTAACTGAATTTTTCCTATTTGTCTTTAAATGGTGTGTTTACTTTGTCTTTATTAGTCCAATGAAAATTCCTGAATAATAACAGGTCTCATTGGATTTTTATGGGGGAGAATGAGCCAATATTGGGATTTGGTTAGATAGCTGATGTCTTTCATGACTTTGAAAACAATTGTTTTCAAAAATAAAGAAAATACTTTTTAGCTTCGAATTTTTGTTCTTTATGTCAATTTGTTACCTAGTCTCCTTAATTAAGGGTCTAATATGAAGTTACTCTCCTCGAGGGAAGGTGCAAGCGTACAACTTCCGATGTTTTCAAAGATTTCGTCATGATTTTACTGGCTTCGACTACTGGCTTAATTACTGTTTTTTTGTCTAAACTGTTCTTACTGTTCTTTTTGTAGACGTAAAACATTTTCTGATAACTTACATGTATCAATTGCTTCCTTTGGACTAACAAAAGAACCTATTTATTATTTTTTTTCTAGCTAATGGCTTTCATGACTTCAAAAATAATTGTTTTTGAAAAATACAAAAGCATTAATTAATTTTATTGTTTTTCTCTTTTTTTGTCTAGTTGTATCCTATTCTCATTAATGAGAGGTCACCGACCACAATATTGCGGTTCAAAGAAAGCTTAGTTGAACATAATTTGGGGGCAAAGTCCTGCTTTACGGCTCCGACAGCGTTTTCTCTCAAACTTTATTTGAATTTTTGTTTGTCGTCTCTATTTGTTGTTCTTTTTTTGTAATCGCATAAAGAGTTAAACAATGATAACAGGTCTTTATGCCTTCCTATAGAGACCATTAGGATCATAAAGGTATTCCAATTTTTCAATTGCTATCTACTGAATTTCATTACTTTGAAATTAAATGTTTTTTCAAAAAAAATAAGCCGTTTTTTCGTTCTTTTTGTCCAATTGTTGCCGAGCCTCATTATATATGTTCCCAATCGGTTCCATATCTTTTCTAGTGAAGTAAAATTTTTTTTTAATTTCAGTTTTTTATGACGCTATTTTGACTTGTTAATAAGTTCTTTTTTTAAAAAAAATTGACATAAAGTTTTGGATATAATCAAATTTTGTTGTTCGATTTTGCTGTTCGTCTTGACTTGCTTTCTTAATTGTGGCTTATCTAATCGATTCAAATACGGCATTTTTTATTCCTGAGAGTTATTTTCGTTGCAATCGATCTTTTTGTTCGTACACATTTTCTATTCAAAAATACTGTTCCTCGTTTAATAGGCATTTATGCCAAAAGTGTAGGCATTTATGCCGTTTAATAGGAGTTTTATGAATATTTATCAAATTTATTTAAAATTTACAATAAAATGCTTTTCGGAGTTACAAATTTTTTTAATTTGATTTTCTGATTTGCAAATTTTTACAATTTATAATTTAATTTCTCATTCTACAATTTCTCATTTATAATTAACAGCCCGACAAAAATGCTGCAATTCAGTAATTTGAGTCAAGGAACTGTCAGGTATGAATATCTAGGTGGAGCAGAATTCCAGCTTGATCATTTCTTTTTCTCGAGAAAACGATAATAACAGGTCTTTATGCCTTCCTATAGAGACCATTAGGATCATAAACGTGTTCCATTTTATCAATTGCTATCTAATGATTTTCATTACTTTGAAATTAAGTGTTTTTTAAAAAAAAATAAGCCGTTTTTTCGTTCTTTTTGTCCAATTGTTGCTGAGCCTCATTATAGAGTGGTTCCATATCTTTTCTAGTGAAGTAGATTTTTTGTTTAATTTCAATTTTTTGTGACGCTATATTGACTTGTTAATAAGTTCTTTTTTTTTAAAAAAAAATTGACATAAAGTTTTGGATATAATCAAATTTTGTTGTTCGATTTTGTTGTTCGTCCTGACTTGCTTTCTTAATAGTGGCTTGTCTCATCGATTCAATACGGCATTTTTTATTCCTGAGGGTTATTTTCGTTGCAAGCGATCTTTTTGTTCGTACACATTTCTTTTTGTAAAATAATGTTCCTCGTTTAATAGACATTTATACCAAAAGTGTGGATGAGTGGGGTCGGAAGTTTATGTGCAAACGCACATTACTGAGCCTCCTTGTTATGACTGAATCGCGGCCTAAAATATCAGACGTTCTTAGAAATTGCCAAAAAACCTGACACTCTGAAGAATTCTGAGCGCATGCATTCGGCGACGAAGATTTATAAAACAAAAAATACTTAGATAAATTTGATTACTTTCTGGGATAATAAATTGAGAACAGTCCGACAAAACTGTTGCAATTCAGTAATTTGAGTCAAGGAATAGTCAGGTTTGAATATCTAGGTGGAGCAGATGTCCAGCTTGATCATTTCTTTTTCTCGAGAAAACGATATCTCTTTTGCGACGAGAAAACGTATATCATCAGTAACTTTTGTCGAGCAAACGTTTTTAATGGGGTATTTGAGCTAATCACGGTATTTTTGAGCCAGTTATGAATAAATTTTTTTAAGTAGAGGGAGGTGTCAATTTGGCTCGCATTTTCCACCAAACAATTCAAATTGTTCAAAGCAACAGTTCTGAGATGATTTTTTTTCAGCAAAAAGGACTTAGTGCTCATACTTTTTAGACCATAATAATGATTTAAAAAAAAACGATGGAAAAATTTTTCAAGCCACGATGAATTCGATTTTGAAATGGTTGGTGCAATTCTCTTCTGCTAACAATGGCCAATATTGAATTAAGAGAATGTTATCAATGCTTTTCTTCATTAGTCTGATTTTAATTTGATTTTAAGTTATCAAACCTGTTGTTTTTATTTGAGATAGCGTTGAGAGTTTCAATTCCGTCCAGTTTGCTTCAATATTTGCAAATTGTCAAACTGTAAATACAATTTTGTGAGGTTTTATAAATATTTATCAAATTTATTTAAAATTTACAATAAAATGCTTTTCGGAGTTACAAAATTTTTTAAATTGAATTTCTACTTTATAAATTTTTACAATTTCTCATTAATTTGAACATTAATTTTTTTCTGCCATTGCTGCTGTAAAGTTGAATTCCATTGTCAACAAATAATTTAGTTTTTTTTTGGAAAGCATTGCAGTGTTGATTATTCTTATATATCTTGCGTACATACTTTTGATGTTTTTGATGCTTAATTGATAGAGTGGAGAGAGGACTTCGCAGTTTTTGGAATTTTTCCCACAGAAATGCCCCACGAAATGGAGAGCTTTTTAAACTCGGTTTCTCTAAGACAGAGATACGATGGCCAGCTTTTTAAGATCTGGGTTATTATTTTTTTTTGTTTTTGAAGCAGCTCACGCCTTTGAAAATTCTGTTTTGAACACGTTGTCAAATTTTACAAAAAAGGATTACTCTACTGTGCTTATGCTTAATAAGATTGTATATTTAGTTTGACTTCGAGCTAAACTTTCATTAAGTTATTTTTTGTGACGTGAATAGTTTTTATATTAGCTTATAAATTCTTTGGTTCTGACTAAAATGGTTGAACACGTAACAAGATACCTTTCTCTTTTTGTTCTATTTGTTATGCTCTCACTCGAATTTGCCAAGGTTTGTAATTTTCTGTTTGACATGTACGTATTTTTTCTTTAAAAGTTGGGCATAGGAATTTTTAGTATTCTCCAAAAAGAGATCTGTCCATTATGAATAATATAATTGCAAGAAGTAAACGTGACTTGATTATTGGCATGAAATAAACTACAATTTAGATTGGACAAATGACGGGTCGAGATATTGACACATGAAATATCCTGGGCAATCGAATTTGTCAAAAAAGAGACAGTGTACGTTAAAAGTAAATTGGAAAGTTTTAATTGACTTTGGGGGCAAGGTCGCTTCTTTTTGAATATAAATGTTGGCCCTTTAAAATTCCTTCACCGAAAGTGTTGTCTTCGATAATGCGTCAAATATGTTTGAGTACTTCAAATTCCTTATAGTTTTAGTTCGACCATGTAGACTCATTAAGTAAAGAGTTTTCTAGACAGTGCGAAAAACTAATCCTGATTAAAAGATATGAACTTTCTTACCCAAGTTCAGAACAAAAATTAATCTTGCAAGATCTTGCAAGACGGAGTTAATGTTGCAAAAATCTTGCAAGACAAAACATCGTCTTGAAAGAATTTTGCAAGATTCATGCAAGATTTTGCAAGATTAACTTCTGTTCCCAGCTCGGTATGGATATTTTAAATTAAACGCGCTCAAAATTTTGAATATTTAGAAGAATTTGAAAGCTTTTATCGCGGAGCGTAGTTTTTCTCTGTGTGAATTGAGCTTTTATTATAATGTTTCCTTCTTTACAAGAAAAATAATGTAGCTCCACACAAGGATAATTTAGCAAACATTTATAACCCACGTACCTGTCAAAAACATGAACGTTTAAAATTTGCTATTTTTGCAGTATTCACAAATAGTTCTGAAAAATTCGTGGGTGACGTGGTTATGCCAACGGTTAGTCAGTAACTATTAAAACTTTTTACAGCCACCTAAACTTTATGTCTAGTAAATTTTTATTTTTACGAAATATCGTTAGCTGTGCTTAAGTTTACTGTGGTTTTCTGCATTTCATTTGATGCTGCAGTTGAGTTATTGCTATACAATGCTCCAAATTTAGTCGGGGCTAGGAACTATATACTACCTGTACTTTTCTGTTAGGCCAATTTTTGTTGATTCAGATCTCTTTTTAGAAGCAAAAGTGGTATCATTCGAAAAACGTTGAAAATATAACTCAATTAATGTAAAAAGGTTTTCACTGTTTATTTTCTCTAGGAAAAATGTTTTTTAAAACTAGATCTTCTTTTCAAAAGTACGCTAGTAATTGGGCTACTGAAAAAAATGAAAGAAATTCTTGAAACATAATATGTATTAAACACAAAAATTATAATTCTAATATATACTAGTTTTAAAAAATTGCTTGAGTAACACGACAACAGATGTGCTAATGAATGTCTAAATACAAATCCAATCGAACTTAATTACGCTTTTTGCGCCTTTTGCCTACAATTTGATATCGTTTTTGTTTTCTTATTATAAATTTTTTGTACATAACAAAAAGTACAACGATAGGTTTCAGTCATAACTTAGAAAATAGCACCTAAGATTTTCACCTAGTAAAAAAAAGGTAGATTTTGAGAACCTCAAAATTGTATAAAATTATTTACTTTCGTATACATTTTGTTCTCTCAATTTTCAAAAAGGGGTTCAAAACTTCATCGTAAAAAAACGAAATTAGTGTGAATTGGAATTGAAGTTAATTTGTCGGATTTTGCGCAGATCAAAGGTTGTTTTTTTCCTCACGTTTTTGTCAATTTGATGAATGATTGTTGATTAACACACCGAAAACTCTACATTATCGTTCATTCCAAAACATATTAAATTTTATAATTTTCTGTTTGTATTTTCCGAAATGCTGCCACGCATAAAAAACAATCTTTTTCAAACGAGAGCTCTTTGTTAGTTCATTTTATTGGTTGACTATTTAAGTGTCAGGATTTGTGGATATTTTGAAATAAGTGACAACGTGAAATCAGTATTTCAATGAATTTCAAAATGGCAAAAAAATTCTTCTTGATTTTTTTACAATGTTGTCTTATGTTGTCCTGATTTTATGAAATTTTTCGGATGTACGGGTTGGAAATATTTATGCGGACACAAATTATCAATCTTTTTTGTAATTTACATTATAGTGCGGAAGTTTTAACAGTCTTTTACTGGAAAGAGGGTCAAAAAATACGGTTTGAATTCAACAGAAAAACATTTTCTCTTAATTCTTTGGTTTAATTGCTTTTTAGATTAAATTAAATTTTCCATCTCAACTTGCAAGAGTCTTGCAAGATCTTGCAAGATCTTGCAAGATTAAATTCTGTTCCCAAACCGGTATGAATATTTTAAAACAAACACGCTCAAAATTTTGAATTTTTAGAAAAATTTTCAGCTTTTCTCGGAGACCGTAGTTTTTCACTGTGAGAATTGAGATTTTATTATAAAATTTTCTTCTCAACAAAAAAATAATATAACTCAACACAAAGATATATCAGCAAACATTTATATCTCAGCTGAGGTAACTCACGTACCAACTTCTGCAGCATTCAGAAGCATTTATCGGAAAAATTTGGGGTTGAGGCGTTTATGGTTAGTCAGTAACTATTAAACTACTTTACAGCCACATAAACTGTCTGTCCACTAAATACTTTGACGAGTTGTCCTTAGCTGTGCGCTTACCTTTACTGTGGCGTTCTGCATTGTTTTTGATGCTGCTGTATAGTTATTGCTACAACCCTCCAAATTTATTCGGGGCTAGAAACTATATACCACCCCTATTTTTCTGATAGGCCAATTTTAGTGGATCTACATTTTTTGTGAGATGAAAAAGTGGTATCATTCGAAAAAATTTGAAAAGTGGATCAATTATTAAAGAAGCTTTCAATGTTTATTTTCTCTGGGAAAAAAGTTTTTGAAAACTGTTTTTTTTTTTCAAAAACACCCCGTTAATTAGTTTTAAATAATTTCTTGAGAAACCCGAAAATGCTTTTTGTCTATCATAGGAAATTCAATGAGAGGCTTCGGTCGAAACTTAGAAATTAGCAGATAAGCTATTTACCTAAGAAAAAGAAGTTTGATTTTGACGAACTGAAAATTGTATATTTTTTTACTTTTGCATATTTTTTTCTTTCAAACTTCAAATCGGGGTTCAAAATTTTAATCGTAAAAATTGAACTTAGCGTGATATGGAAAAGATGATAAGTTGTCGGATTTTGCGCAAATCAGAAGTTTTGTTTTTTCTCAGGTTTTTATCAATTTGTTGAGGATTATTGGTCAAAACACTTGCAATTCTATCATAAAGTTCATTCCGAAAAACTTAAATTTTTATAATTTGCTGTTTGTGTGTTCCAATTTGGTGGTTCGCAAAAAAACACTCTTTTTCAAACGAGAGCTGTTTTTAGTTCTTTTTATTGGTTGACTATTCAAGTTTCAGAATTTGTGAATATTTCGACAAAGCAGTAACTAAGTGTAGCTACTTTTTCATCAAAAACATGCTCTGCATTTTTAGCTCAGTTTTTTTTCAAGCTGGTCTTAGGTTAAGTCTGTTTCAAGATGATCAAATGAAATTCCCAGAGTTTCCCAATTTTTTGAAAGTGAGTTCTTTTTCCTTGACTTCGCTTTCTATTAGAATATGTTAATTTTATGTATGTGACCTCAACGTTTACGTAATTTAAAAAACTGAAATTTAGTCAGGTTGCGGCTTTTAAGATGACATCAAGTCTGGGGATACGATAATAATGTCAAACATGAATTTCAAAATGGCAAACAAATACTTCTTTATTTTTCTTAAAATTTTTCTTTTATTGTCACAAAACCCCACATTCAAGCGGTTTTTTCATGAAACAGCAAGCAGAAATCGAAATTATTATGTAATGTTTGTTTAATCTGGTATCGTATTACAAGGAATTTTCAAATATAATTTTTTGGCAACGTCATCTAGGTATAAAGAGGTCTTATGTTGTCATGTTTTTATGAAATCTTTCGGCTGTACGGATAACAAATTTTTATGCGGACACAAATTATCAATCTTTTTGTAATCTACAGTGAAGAGCGGAAGTTTTAAAAATCGTTTTCTGGAAACAAGTTCAAAGCGTAACATTTAGAATCAACACTCAAATATATCTTTCTCTTAATTCTTTGGTTTAATAGTTTTAGACTAAACGAAAATTTTCGAGCGCAGCTGATCAATATGTGGTATTGATTAAAAAAATGTTTTCAAGGAGAAATTGGTCTTGGTCAATATTAACACTCAGAAACCATGAGCACGAATTCATCGTTGAACAATCTCAATTTGAACGAGGAATCACAATTTCAATTCAAGACTATTCGTAAAAGACTTTAACTACATTTTTTCTCAAATAACTTACAAACGCCTTTTAACATAATATAATATCCCAGGTTAAGGTCCCCGACCGAAATGACTTCAGTTAACAGACACTAGAGCGCACACCTGTTACTACTGTGCTCACAAATACATGGTCTGATGGTCGCGCTCTGATCAGATGCAGACTAAAGTGCACTTGAGTCTGATCAGAAATGAATGAGCAGGTGTGGGTCTCTTCAGAAGGGAGTTCGAGCGTAATTTAATCAGACCATAAAGCGACGTTGGGTCTGAGCAGAAGTAATTTAGATTGCCCTTCGGGCGAAGGGCAATTGGATTGCCCTCTGATGACACTCAATTTTTGAGTGTGGTCAGAGCTGTATTCAAGTGGACTTCGAGCGCAGAAAAAATTTCAAACGGGAGCTGAGTCCGATCAGAGGTCAGTTCCTTCTGCATCGGCCTGATCACAGATAATTTTTGCCTGGGACCTAGGATGGTCTGATCAGAGTTGGTTTCTGTCTGGGACCTCAAGCTGGTTATACTCCCGCACCTGAGTTGATTATTCTCTGACCCCTTAACAAGCCCCCGAAGACCGCATATTTTATATTGGAACATTTGTTTGTTGATGTACAGGCAGGTTCACTGGGCTGTTCTGCAGACTGGGAGTGCGAGTGGGCAACAATTTACCTGAACAGCGATCAGGGCACTGAGTGCTGTGACCATGATGATACATGCAGCAAAAACTGCACTGCGTAAGTCCTGAAGCATTATTGGCACCCCCTAAAACAGAAACGTCAGATTTTCAGACCCCTGTGTCAGACCCCTGTGTCAAACCTGACCCCTGCATTTTTTGTTTGAGGATTCTTGCAAATGAAAGATGACATCTGAACACGGAGGCTCGGTAATGTGCGTTCGCACATAAAGTTCCGACCCCCGCTCATTCGCTTTTTTGGCATAAAGGTCTACTAAATAAGGAACAAACTGTGTATGTAAACTGTCTAAAAGATCGCCTCCAACGCAGATCAGAGGACTAAAAAATGCCGCATTAGATTGATTATGTCAGCCATTATTAAGAAAGCAAGTCAAGACGAACAACAAAATCAAACAACACTAACAACAAGCATTATTTACATCCAAAACTTTGTGTCCATTTTTAAAAGAAAACAAAACTTATTAGCAAGGTCAATATAGCGTCAGACAAAAAAATGAAACCAAACAAAACAACTTGTACCTCACTAGAAAAGACATGAGACCACTCCATAATAAGGCTCGGTAACAATTAGACAAAAAAGAACAAAAAACAGCAAAATGCACAAAAATGAACAAATTGTTTTTAAAAATTGCATATAATTTTTAAAAACAATTAGTTTCAAAATAATGAAAACCATTAGATAGCAATTGAAAACATCCAACATGTTTATGATTAAATACGCTTCCACAGGAGAGCATTAAGACCTGTCATTTTTCAATTTTGAATAGGGTTACAAAAAGAACAACAAATAGAGACAACAAACAAAAAGTCCATCAAAACTTGCGAGAAAACTCTGTCGAAGCCCTAAAGGCATATTTTGCCCCTCAAAATATATTCAATTGAGCCCTCGTTGAACGCCAAAAATGTGGTCTCTCTTTGATGAGAATAGGTAGTAAGTACACAAAAAAATGCAAAATAAAGTATTCATTTTGTATTTTTCGGAAACAATTATTTTCAAAGTCATGAAAGCCATTAGCTACAAATTGAAATAGTTAAATTGGTTCGATTATTCGTCCACAAGAAGCGCTTGAGACCTGTAATTAATCAGAATATTTCTTACCTCTACAGAAAGAGCGTCAAATTCAGTCAAAGATTAAAAGTTAGTTTATTTCTTTGCAAAAAACCTGTGTCAAAGCATGTAAAATGAACAACTGTTAAAAAAGTTTTTTTTTAGAATCCTTTAGAGCAATTGTTTTCCAAGTCATGAAAGCCATCAGCTATCTACTCAAATCAGAGTATAGGCTCATTTTTTTTCCATAAGAAACAATGAGACCTGTCAAAATCCGGGAAACTTATACGAATAAAAAGACAAAGTGAAAACTACAGTTCAAGACAAATAAAAAAATCAAGTAAATTCTTCGAGAAGAGGGGTGTCAAAGCCGTTAATACCATAATTCATGCCTCTAGAATTTATATGTTCAATTTGTCCTTATTTGGAATGCCATAATGTAATATGTGAAATTTAAATAAAGTATTATTTTGAAAAAAACGAGAAAAAGAACGTGAAAAATAGTCCAATGCCTAAAAAATAAAATTGTGAAGTCTAGTAGTATCAAAGCCAGAACACCGCGCAATAACTTAACGCGCAAACAAAATTAAGTTTTAAATCATTGGAAGAAATGGAAGAAGAAGCACTCTTTCTATACTGACACTCAGCTACAAGTTGACGAAATTGAGAGAAAAATAGCGACAAAAGTCAATCAGCCTTTTTAAAAAAAAATCAAATATTTATCAAGATAAAACGACCAAAATGTTTCAAGTGAAGAAACTATATACATTGATTTGAAACTGCCGATGAAGCCAATTAGATCTATCAACACTAAGCCTTAATTTGAACTGTTCTTTCTGTAACATGAAAAAAAAAGCAAATTTTTTTTTTGAAAAAACCCGAATGATTACAATCTGATTTTTTTTTTGGATTGTAACAGTCCAAAACCAGCCTTGCTTTGGATGTTCGTTCACTAAGAACAGTCAATTGTTTCGACTTTATTAGGATAATATAATTTGTCTGTTAAAAGATCAAAAAATGCTTCGTTTTTGATAATAATAGAGTATAATTAGCAAAAACGCCAAATTTTTCATTCCAGAATACCCTTAATGGAGTTGGATGTAGGAATAACTCTCTTTGTAGTTTTGAATGATTGTGCTAGTTGTTTTCGGTTGTATATTTCCGGGAAAATCAATCAAAGTGGATTACAGAAGCTTATTTCGGGAAATTTTTTGATGAAAAAGGCTGAATTTTGAGGTATTTAGCCAAAATTTTAGCCAAATAAATTGAATTAGAATATTCAACAAATCTTTTTTGTAATTAAAAATAAAATCAACAGTATTATAGTTAACACTTGTTACATACTTTAGCAAAATTGACGAAATTTTAGGCAAAAAAATCCCAAGATGTGATCAAAAATAACCCAAATACTTACTAAAAAAGTTAAACCACGATAACTGGCTCTAGAAAACAAAATTCAGAGAACTCTTTTCAATTCTAAATTCTACGTCGGACGTCTTTTTAATGATACTACTCACAACCTTCTACGATAATTATATCAATTGGTCAAGGGTGCCTGAACAAAAAAAACCAATTGAGTATATAGTTCCTCTCCCCACATCAAGAGTGGTCGGAACAAATATAGCTTAACAAGTTGCAAGTTGAACAATATCTTGCTTCAATAAAGAGTTTCTATCGAAAAATGCATTCTTTTGCTTTGTTTCCTTGATAATCAAGCTTTTTGGCATGGTAATAAATTATTTTTCATTCCACATGTATATTAGGTTTTGAAGAACGCGAAATCGCTACATGAAATTTTTTGAAGAAAGAAGTGAACTTTAGTGGCGCAGAGAGTCGGCGTCATTCTGCCAAAAAATGTAAGAGTAGGGCTGTAATGTTAGGAACTATTAGGCAAAATCAATTCACTCTGACGTGTTTTTGGGCTGCATTGGGCTGCAAGGTGTTAAAATGATTGAAGAGTGGAAGGGTACCCCAGTCAACTTTGAATATATGTCTTGCAAATTTTTGCAAAATTCTGGTAGAATCTTGCAAGAAGATCCATTCCCGGAGATTGGTGCAGACCAATTCACCGCTGATTCGGTTTAGAGGCATTTTGTCTTTCCGGATGGGCAGTACTCTGTTCATGTCCCAATTGAAACTGGCTGGTCTTCATTTTCAAGTAAAATTTACTTATGAAAAAATTGTGTCCAGCCTAACTTTCGCCAACATGGTTTGCTTTATACGCGTTTCGAATTACCGCGTGGGTACTTGTAACATTTGATTTGCGTAGCATGCCACAGCCACTAAGCTAAATGGGCTTTGTGCTGGTTTTCGGGAGGGTCCTTCTGGCAACTTTAATCAAAGTGTGCCAAAGAAGCTTATTTCGGAAAACTTTCCAAGAAAAAGGCTGAATTTTGAAGTTTTTTCCTCAAACTTTAGCCAAATAAATTGAGTATTCAACGAAAATTTTTGAGAAACTTAAAATAAAATCAACGGTATTATTGTTAACACTTGTTACATTTTTTAGCAAAATTGACAAAATTTTAGCCAAAAAAATCCCAAAAAATGAATAAAAATAACCCAATTAGTTCCAATATTCAAACAAGCATAAAACATGAAACCTCGCTATTGGAAACGAAGTTTCAAAAACTCTTTTTTAGTTCCATATTCTACGCTGGACGGCTTTCAAATGATATCACTCACAACTTTCTACGATGGTTATATCGATTAATCAAAATTGTCTGAACAAAAAACCCAGTTGAGTATATAGTTCTTCCCCCACATCAAGAGTGGTCGAACAAATATGCCTTAACAAGTTGCAAGTTGAACAATATCTTGCTTCAACGAAGAGTTTCTATCGAAAAATGCATTTTTTTGCTTTGTTTCCTTGATAATCAAGATTTTTGGCATGGTAATAAATTATTTTTCATTCCACATGTATATTAGGTTTTGAAGAACGCGAAATCGCTACATGAAATTTTTTGAAGAAAGAAGTGAACTTTAGTGGCGTAGAGAGTCGGCGTCATTCTGCCAAAAAATGTAAGAGTAGGGCTGTAATGTTAGGAATTATTAGGCAAAAACATTTCATTATGACGTTTTTTTGGGCTGCAATGGGCTGCAAGGTGATAAAATAATTGAAGAATGGAACGGTACCCCAGTAAATTTTGAATAATTTTCTTGCAAAATTTTGCAGGATTCTGGTAGAATCTTGCAAGAAGATGCATTCCCCGTGATTGGTGGCAGACCAATTCATCGCTGAATCAGTTTAGAAGCATTCTCTTTTTTTGGATGGCCAGTACTCTGTTCATTTCCAAATTGAAACTGGCTAGTCTTCAATTTCAAATAAAATTTACTTATGAAAAAATATTTCCATCTTACCTTTGGCCAACAAGTTTTTCTTTATATGCGATTCGAATTACCACGTGGGTACTTGTAGAATTTAATTTGCGTATCATGTCCAACCCACTCATTTAATTGGGATTTGTGGTTGTTTTCGGTTGGATCATTCTGGCAAATTTAATCAAAATCTCTGGAAATTTTAAGTAATTAGTCGAAACTTTAGCCAAATAAATTCAATCAAAATATTCAATAGAAACTATTTTGTAATTAAAAATAAAGTCAACAGTATTATTGTTAACACTTGTTATATTTTTTTAGCATTATTAACAAAATTCTTGGCAAAAAAATTCTAAAAGCGATCAAAATAACTCGAATATTTTTAAGATTCACAAAAATTTAAACCACGATAACTCGCTCTAGAAAACGAAATTCAAAAACTCTTTTTAATTCCATTTTCTACGTTGGACGGCTTTTCAATGATACCACTCACAACCTTCTACGATGGTTATATCGATTGATCAAAATTGTCGGAGCAAAAAAAACCAGTTGAGTATATAGTTCCTCCACCCTCAGCAAGAGAGTTGGAACTAATATACCCAACCAAGTTGTATGTTGACGAATACCGTGCTTCAACAGAGAGTTTTTAATAACAAAAACAATTATGTGCTTAGTTCGATTTTCAAAAACATGGTTTGGGCTTGGGAATAAAATACGTTTCCATTCTACATTAGAATTAGAATTTGAACGAGAATTTCTTGCATTAATTTTTTTTGAGGAATCAATTGATATTTAGTGGAAAAGAGATTGGAAGTCATTCCGCACAAAAAATATGCACTGGGGTGTAATGTTAGGAATTGTTTAGGCAAATTCATTTCACCTTGACGTGTTTTTGGGCTGCAATGGTCTTCAAGGTGTTAAAAATTATTTAAGTGTGGGAGGGTACCTTAGTCATCTTTAAATAGTTGTCTTGCAAATTTTTGTCTCTGAGGTTGGTGGCAGGCCAATTCACTGCTGAATCAAATTAGAGGCATTCTGTTTTTCTGGATGACCAGTACTCTGTTCATTTCCAATTGAAACTGACTAGTCTCCAATTTCAAGTAAAATTTACTTATGAAAAAAGTATTTCCATCTTACCTTTGGCCAACAACTTTTTCTTTATATGCGATTCGAAATACCACGTGGGTACTTGTAGAATTTAATTTGCGTATCATGTCCAACCCACTAATTTAACTGGGATTTGTGGTTGTTTTCGGTTGGATCCTTCTGGCAAATTCAATCAAAGTGGGCTAAAGAAGCCTATTTCGGGAAATTTTTGATGCAAAAGGCTGAAATTTGAAGTAATTAGCCGTAACTTTAGCCTAATAAATTGAATCAAAATTTTCAATAGAAACTATTTTTTAATTAAAAATAAGGTCAACAGTATTATTGTTAATACTTGTTTCATTTGTTTTAGCATAATTAACAAAATTCTTGGCAAAAAAATTCTAAAAGTGATCATAAATAACTCAAATAGCTCTAATATTCACAAAAATTTAAACAACGATAACTCGCTCTAGAAAACGAAATTCGAAAACTCTTTTTAAATCCATTTTCTACGTTGGACGGCTATTCAATGATACCACTCACAACCTTCTACGATGGTTATATCGATTGATCAAAATTGTCTGAGCAAAAAAAACCAGTTGAGTATATAGTTCCTCCCCCCTCAGCAAGAGAGTTGGAACTAATATACCCTACCAAGTTGTATTTTGACGAATATCGTGCTTCAACAGAGAGTTTTTAATAACAAAAACAATTATGTGCTTAGTTTGAATTTTAAAATCATGGTTTGGGCTTGGGAATAAATTACTTTTCCATTCTACATTTAAATTAGAATTTGAACGAGAAATTTTTGCATTATTTTTTTTGAGGATTCAATTGATATTTAGTGGAAATAGAGTGGGCGTCATTCCGCACAAAAAATATGCGCTGGGTTGTAATGTTAGGAATTGTTTAGGCAAATTCTTTTCACCTTGACGTGTTTTTGGGCTGCAATGGTCTTCAAGGTGTTAAAAATTATTTAAGTGTGGGAGGGTACCTTAGTCATCTTTAAATAGTTGTCTTGCAAATTTCTCTCTCGGAGGTTGGTGGCAGGCCAATTCACTGCTGAATCAAATTAGAGGCATTCTGTTTTTCTGGATGGCCAGTACTCTGTTCATTTCCCAATTGAAACTGGCTAGTCTTCAATTTCAAGTAAAACTTCTAATGAAAAAGTATTTCCATCTTACCTTTGGCCAACAAGTTTTGCTTTATATGCGATTCGAATTACCACGTGGGTACTTGTAACAATTAATTTGCGTAGCAAGTTGTGACCAGTCAGCTAAGTGGGCTTTGTCGTAATTGCCTACATACTAGCTTAAGTAAAAATAGTCTGTATACTACTATAGTAATTGCCGGTTATAAAGGACATAAATAAGACCTTTTTCTGCTCAGACATAATTTTGGGGTGTGAGTAAAGTTGAGACTATACATGATAGAATTAGCGAACTCTGTGAACTCAACATAATCATAATGAAGAGAAACTGCACGCACATTAGGAAACTTAAAATCTTTCTGAAAGTGCAATGCTTCAGCACTGAGTTAAGTTTTTTTCTCGAAATGTGCCGGTTCAGTGCTGAAATTCTCAGGGTTCTCCTTTTCGAGACTCAAGTACGGGTTGTCTTGCGGAATTCTCTCCCGAAAATTTGAAAAATCTTGCAAGATAACCCTTCGTCTCGCTAGTTTGCAAATAATTGGAACGTGCTCGGACAGGACCAAAATGAGACGAGTTCTTTGTTTCTTACTACATTTTTTCTTTTTGAAAAATTTCTAAAATTCAAATTTAGTTTTGAATTTTCTGCTAAAAGACAAAACAAATAAAACATTTAAATATAATAAAGAAAACATGTTAGCAAACGATAGTAACAAATAATAATAATACAAATAATAAGTTTTTACTAAACGAAACATAACATTATGATTTCAAAAATTTAGAATGGAAAGTGTAAAAGAAACGCGTCAATTTTTTTCTAAAAAATACTATAGGTGTTTGTAGCGGTTAGAGGAACGGTAACATTGTTGCTTAGCTGGTTGAACTTCAGTTGTTCATTAATAAAACATAAAAACAATTATCTAATTTAGTTTTGTTTCAAATCATCTCTGAAAACACATTCACTCAACTTCATGATCAATATCTGTGCCAAAGGAAATATAATGCCCTGTAAAAAACCAACGAGAGCATGTCTCGACGGAAATGAACATGCAAGAATCTCGCAAGACAAGCATTCATCTTGCAAGATTATTCGCGAGAATCTTGCAAGATATACATCTGGTCTCAACTGGGGTAATGGACAGATTAAAATCATGCCCACCCTAGTTGAGAAGACCGAACAAAAACGACGCAAGAAATGTTCGGTATGTTCGGTTTTCTACGTAAGAAATGGTCGGCATGTTGGGTTTGTTCGGTATGATCGGTTTCAAATGAAACAAATTGTCGGTATGTTCGGTCTAGAAAGTAAGAAAGCTTCGGTATGTTCGGTTTTGCGAGATTCGGTATGTTTGGTTCGGAATGTAAGAAAGACTCTTACATTCCGTGTTTTCGGTATTTAAACATAAGAAATCGTCGGTATGTTCGGTTTTGGACGCAAGAAAAAGTCGGATTTTTCCAATGGGAAAATTGATATTTCTGTTTATAATGTAGTCAAACGTTACGATAGCGTTCTTTTTGCAGGAATTTCAAACGTACGTCTCAAACAAAAATTCTGGAAAAGTGTGCAAAACTCCTGAAAATTTTTCTTTAGCTCGTTGGCCAAACTAGTTATGCAAATATAAAGTTCTTGATTATTTTTGAATTTTAGAATGTAACATACTTGTTGAAAATTGATGAAAATTTTGTTAAATAATTCACTCTCACTGGGATTGGACATACTTTCTTGTAGTTTACAAGTAAGTTCTTTGACGGTTGGTTACGTTTGAAACAGAACGTGCCCACCGAAATTTCTTCCATGTTTATTCGTGGTAGGAAAACTCAAAATATGATAGTTCTTAATGTTTCTCTCAACGATACCGAATCTCTCTTACGTTAAAAAACGACGATACCGAATCTCTCTTACGTTTAAAAACGACAATACCGAATCTCTCTTACGTTAAAAAACGACGATACCGAATCTCTCTTACGTTAAAAAACGACAATACCGAACCTTTCTTATATTAAATACCGAACAAAAACGACAATACCGACGAAAAATTGTAAGGGCTTTCGTCGTTTTTGGCTAGAAAAAACCGACAATACCGACAATTTCTTACGTTTAAAAACCAAAGATTTCTCAACTAGGGCACTATTAAATCCCGTCATTCTCATTTGCAGCCCTATTCTTACTCCAAGGTTTTGGCTAGAGGGTTTTCCAACTCTTATACCACGATACTGATCAGGAAGAAATCCTCAAAATTCTTCCCATTGCAGCTCGTGGCAGCCCAATCTAATACGGTGATTTTGATCGAGGGAGAACCTTCTCCCACTGCAGCCCACTCTTGTATCCTTTTAACCCCTTAAAATTAACCTCTCCATCTTTCAATATTTTAATCCCGTTGACAAATTAATCCCTTTCGCTCTACTATATAAAATTGGGTGCTTGTAAGGAACGATGTTGAGCAACAAGTTCTCAAATATGAGGGAAAATTTTTTCTGAAAGAAAACTGAAAAGGCCAAAACCTAAGGTCAATATTTCACATGTTGTTCTGCCACTGAAGAGCTATTAAATCGGGAGTCTTTTCTGCAGAGATGCTTTTGAGTCATTTCTATATGCCCTGTCCATATTGTGCCTAAACTGCAGGAGTGGACAGGTCTGTGACTAGTCTAGAAGTTGAAAAAATTTAGGAGCATTAATCCCAGTTTTTCTCTGAGAATCGAAAAAACGAACTTTGACAACTGGTTCAGATTTGGTCAGTTTCTGTCCAAGAAAGATATTGATCAGCTAACATTTGCAACGGATTAACTTTCTGATGGCATAAAGTTTAAACACTTAGATGCAGGGAACTATTATATTGATGCACATACGACTAATCCTATACGATTAATGCATATACTATTGAGTGGTTTAAAAGATAAGTACCTAATCTTAATCTTACTGGAATCTTACTAAGCCTGTTGAAGTTAAAATACGGAACCTTAACAAACTATCACAGTTATCAGACAATCCGTTAAAGTGCGCAACACTTTGATCAGGAATCTAAAACTTTAACATTTAAAAAAAATGTTTTTTTTTTTAAATGAAAAGGTGGGTATTCATTTTGACTTCAGTCGCTTTTTGTAGGGAGCTAATTGTGTTCTACATACTGGTTATCCTTCTGCCTTGTTGCGGATGCTGCTGCATTGCGGGCATCGTGGCTTTCGTTGCATACAGGGTCATGAAAAGCGAAGGTTTGTATTCCATATTATTTATGTGACTGATAATCATTTTTGTGTGCTAATGACAAAATTCATAAACAATACGAACGTGGTAACCAACGTTTAGAAAGTTGCATATAGAGATTGCCCAGTAAGATGAGAAGCCATGGTTGATTGGTACATTTAATAGGCGAGTAAATTTAATCTGATTATAAGCCCTAGTCGAGACCGAATGTTTATCTTGAAGGAATCTGGCTGATTCTGGCAGAAAAAAAGTTCTCATGCAAATTCTGGCAGAAAATTGGTTATATTGCAAATTCTGACAGAAAATTGGTTATCTTGCATATTCTAGCAGAAAATTGGTTATCTTGCAAGTTCTAGCAGAAAATTGGTTATCTTGCAAATTCTAGCAGAAAATTGGTTATCTTGCAAATTCTAGCAGAAAATTGGTTATCTTGCAAATTCTAGCAGAAAATTGGTTATCTTGCAAATTCTAGCAGAAAATTGGTTATCTTGCAAATTCTAGCAGAAAATTGGCTATCTTGCAAATTCTGACAGAAAATTGGTTATCTTGCAAATTCTAGCAGAAAAATGATTATCTTGCAAATTCTAGCAGAAAATTGGTTATCTTGCAAATTCTAGCAGAAAATTGGTTATCTTGCAAATTCTAGCAGAAAATTGGTTATCTTGCAAATTCTAGCAGAAAATTGGTTATCTTGCAAATTCTAGCAGAAAATTGGTTATCTTGCAAATTCTAGCAGAAAATTGGCTATCTTGCAAATTCTGACAGAAAATTGGTTATCTTGCAAATTCTAGCAGAAAAATGATTATCTTGCAAATTCTAGCAGAAAATTGGTTATCTTGCAAATTCTAGCAGAAAATTGGTTATCTTGCAAATTCTAGCAGAAAATTGGTTATCTTGCAAATTCTAGCAGAAAATTGGCTATCTTGCAAATTCTGACAGAAAATTGGTTATCTTGCAAATTCTGGCAGTAAATTGATTATCTTGCAAATTCTAGCAGAAAATTTAATATCTTGCAAATTCCGATAGAAAACCTGAAAACCTGCAAATTCTGGCAGAAAAATTTTTCTCATGCAAATTCTGGCAGAAAATCGGTTATCTTACAAATTCTGACAGAAAATTGGGAATATTGAAATTTCTGGCAGAAAATTGGTTTTTTTTTGCAAATTGTAGCAGAAAATTGGTTATCTTGCAAATTCTGGCAGAAAATTGATTATCTTGCAAATTCTAGCAGAAAATTGGTTATCTTGCAATTTCTCACAGAAAATTGATTATATTGCACATTCTAGCAGAAAATTGGTTAGCTTGCAAATTCTGCCAGAAAATTGGTTAGCATGCAAATTCTGACAGAAAATTGGTTATCGTGCAAGATTCTGCCATAACAAGGTGTTATCTGGTTGAAGGTGTTGGAACAGCTGGCCATCTGCAATTTCTGACAGAAAAGTAGTTATCTTGCAAATTCTGACAGAAAAGTGGTTATCTTGCAAATTCTGACAGAATGTTGGTTATCTTGCAAATTCTGACAGAAAATTGATTATCTTGCAAATTCTAGTAGAAAATCGGTTATATTGTAAATTCTGACTGAAAATTGGTTATATTGAAAATTTTAGCAGAAAATTGGTTATCTTGCAAATTCTGAAAGAAAATTGGTTATATTGCAAATTCTGACAGAAAATTGGTTATATTAAAAACTTTGGCAGAAAATTGGTTAGCTTGCAAATTCTGGCAGAAAATTGTTTATCGTGCAAGATTTTGCCATAATCTGTCAGAACAAGGTGTTATCTAGTAGAACGTGTTAGAACAGCTGGCCATCTGACAGAAATTGGAGACGGTTGCATCTTCCAGTATAGTTTCAACAAAGTTTTCATTTACAAAAGTCAATCAAAGGGAAAATGGATCGAAATTTAGCATTTTTTCCTAACTTCTATGAAACCTTTTTCGCTAAATTTGTAACTCTGTACGATTAAATGGTCTTTTACGAACAGACCTTGGGGGTCAGTGACTTCCGTTGCGAGATTATTATCACGAATAACATCAACCTTACCTAAGGACAAACCTTATGTGACTATTTTGATAATAATTTCATGAAAATTAGAACTTGTTTACCATTTCACCCTGAATTTCATATTTTTTATGCAATTTCCTCAGAGAAATTGCTTGCTATGCATAAATCTACAAAACAGCCGTTGACAGCATCTTTTTTCGCTTTACTTTGGTGGTATGAGTAAAAGGAAAGATTAAACGTTTCCACTTTTCCCTAACCAGCTGATCAATCAGATAAAAGAATTCTAGATTTTTGACCCTGCATTGTTTGAGACAAATATTTGGCGTTTTGTTTTATCGCTTTATTGGAGCAACTAAAATAATCAATTTATGAAAACTTCATTTTATGAAAGTTCTGTGAATACAAATTTTTATATACTGCATAAGAGGAAGTTGTAAATTTATAGCTTTCTGAATTATGAGGTCAACTCGGACATGTAAATACCATCGTGGTTTTCATTTGATGATAGACATAAGTATCTTGAGAATCTTTACCTAAAATTTTTCTTTAAGTTTGCTCCTAACTGAAGGAAACGGAAATTGAATTCCCAATCAATTTAGATTACTTAGAGATCACAACTAAAGTCAAAAATAGAAAAAATTGCAACATTTATTTCAGCAGTTTGGACAACATTTCTTGTAATAAATTCGCAACAGTTTATCTCAACATTTTGATAGGCGTTTCTTGTAATTTTTGAATGAACCACAGAACCGGACTTTTATTTTATGCATAAATTAGGTGAACTGTAGTTATCCTTTTTTTCATAAAGGCAACAACCAAGGCGGCCTGGTCACTCGCTTAGGCAACACAGGCGTACAATACATGACAGGTGAACACCCCCCAAACTACATTTCCTCGCCTCCGCCTACATACATACCATACTCCTACGATACAAGTGGAGGCGGAGGATTCGGCGGAGGTGGAGATTTTGGGGTAAATGGAGGTTTTAGAGGAGATGGAGACTTGGGCGAAAGTGGAGGCTTTGGCGGAGGCGATGATGGATTTGGCGGTGATGGAGGCGGTGGAGATGGTGGATTTGGCGGTGGTGGAGGCGGTGGCGATGGTGGATTTGGCGGTGGTGGAGGCGGTGGTGATGGCGGTGGATGTGGGGGAGGAGGCGGAGGCGGAGGAGGTGAATAAATAAGACAACAAAGTGCCAGCTGGCTGTGACATGTGTATATAAAATGGATTTCAATGTAAATTAATGAAGGATTTTTTCAAAACTGCTTTCTGTAGTAAATTTATTAGCATTTGTACCAATTGAGTTGTAAGATCAGTTTTTGAAATACTCACCTGTTCAGTCAAGTTTATATCAATCTTCAAACTTTAAAATCTTTTTGAACTTTAATTAATCATTCGTTTGAACCAAACAACTAGATGTAAACACTAGATACCCGGAGAAGCCACCCAGAGTATTTCAGTATGAAAACAGTGTAAAACCAGTGACTGTTTTACACTTGTCCAATCTCTGCTCATGTCAATATAAAGACTAGCCAGTCTAATTTTCAGAATAATTTTACACCTATTTTATTATGGTCATTTAAAATACAATTTTTGCCATTCTGGTTGAGGGGTTCAATGGATATCTTTTGTTTTATACAAGTTAATTAAATCGGCAAAGAGAAATTGTCTGTACTGTGAGCTAAATTTGGGCTCCCGTTTTTCGATAATTTTACTCGGAAGCAAAAATGTAGCTCATTGCACAGTTACATTTACTTTAAAAACTGAGCAAGAAGAAAAAAAACTTTTGTTCCAAGCCGCACATAAGAGAACCTTTGCAAAACAAAAGATTAACTCTTTATTGACCTCTCATTAGTCTTTGTCATATATCAGGTGGAATTGTGGGATATATGCGAAGAACCAAAAATTCAGAAAAAGCTATAAATCACTTCACGTCGAAATTATGTATTTTTACACCCTCGTAAATTTATATATCAATGATGGTGTCTTTTTAAATTGTAACACCGAAAAAGATAAAAAATGACTGCAACATAATTCGATTTGTCACATTTACATGGCTTATGAATTGTTGGGTAATTTGTGAATGCCCTGTTTTTTCGCTAAAATTATGAAGGGCAGACCAAAAAATATTATGGTTTTTTTTTCACTGGACATGCTGATAAAGAATTATACTTGACGTAGACTACGTCAGTGTCGTTTTTCATGGATATACACGTTCTGTAAATGGTTCAGTCCTGAAACAAACATACCGTGTTGTAATCCGGGGTAGCTAATAATAATTTTAGTGGTCTACTCGGGATCAAAATTTATCTTGCAAGATCTTGAATGATTCAAGCCATTACATTATCTTGACGCAGACTCTTGCAATATTAACATTTAAAATAAAAAAAATTCAGCAGCAGTAATCGCAAGAAATGTTTAGTTTGAATGTCAACAGCATGGATATTTCATTGTCTATTTTATTTTTGTATCTACCTTAAAATTTGCGTCTTTTTGTGTTTTTTTTCTGCTGCTAGCTCAAAAAATTTTATGCATTTGGGATCCGTTAGCGAATTTGGGTAATTGTTTTTAATTTCATTTGATAATGCCTAACTATTTCAGAAAAGCTATATATACACGGAAAAAAGTCTTTTTGACTCGATCAGTTTGTTTAACAAGTTGGGTTTCCAGTTGGTAGAAAAAAACCAAAGTTTGTATTCCATAAATTCAGAAAAGCAAATCCGGACAACTTTTCCTATAGATTTTTGCTTCTTTCTTCTCTTTTTATTAACACCATTAAATCATTCAATGAAGGAAGTTTCAAAAGCATAATCTGTAATTAGCTCATAGCTGATTGAAGCCAATTAAAATTTGTTTGCGGTTTAATGAACAAAAAAAACAACAACAGATCAAAAAGCAAACAAATTATAAAAATAAACAAAATATATTTTAACGCCCAGGCGTTTGTCGTGAACCTTGACTTTATTTTGAAAAAATTCGAGATTGAATAATTTAGCCCGCAGTAAAAAACGTGCAGAGAGTTATAGTTTGGTAATCATTCAATTTATTTTATCTGATCAATTCCAGATTTTTGACAATGAAAATAAACAAGGCGGCTCGGTAATGTGCGATGGCACATAAGGTTCCGACCCCGCCCATCCACAATTTTGGCATAATTGTCTACCAAATGAGGAACAGATAGAAAAACCCAAAAATTATTTTTTGAGGAAGTACTTTTCAAAAAAAATGTGCATGAACGATAAGATAACCTCCAAAGCAAATAACTCAGTGGAGTATAAATTGATGCATTAGATTTCTGTGATAGGTCTATATTAAGAAAGCGAGTCAGGACGAACAGCAAAATCAAACAACAACAACAACAACAAACATTAATTACATCAAAAAATTTTTGTCCCTCTTAAAAACTAAATTTAATAACAAAGTCAACATAAACCTAACCCTAAACAAAAATAACTTATAAATCACCAGAAAACATATGCGACCAGTCCATAAAAAGGTTTGGTAACAGTTATACAAAAAAGAACAAAAACAGTAAAGTAAAAAAATTAACTTATTTTTTATGACACAGTTAACTTCAAAGTCATAAATACCATTAGGAATCAATTAATATTACCACAAATTTACGATTACTACCGCTTCTATAGAAGGGCATTAGGACCTGTCCTTATTCATTTTTTAAAGCGGCTAAAAAGAACAACAAAGAACAAACAAAATTTCATTTGAAACTTGCCAGAAAACGCTGTCAAAACCGTCAAGCCAAATTTTGGCACTCAAAATATATTTGATTGCGCATTCTTGAAACAGCTATAGTGTAGTACGTGGCCATTCATTAGTAAGACTAGGTAACAAGTAGACAAAAAAGCGAAGTGCGAAAGTATGTAATACTTTTAACTTTTTTTCGAAACAAAATTACATTCAATGTCATGAAAGGCATTAATTACGAAAAGAGCTATTTAAATAGGGTCGTTTATGTATGAAAAAGAAGCCCTCAAGATCTGTAATTATCCAGAATAATTCTTGCATCTACAAAAAGAACGTCAAATATGACAAAAATCAAATTAATTTACTTTTTTTTTGTGAAAAACCGGTGTCGAAGCCAGCAAGGTCATAACAAATTCTTTAAAAAAAAATTTTGAGACACCAATCCCTTTTATTCCTTTGACACCCATAATGTCATATTTGACCTGTAATTAACTAACGAGATTAGGTAACAAAAAGAAACATAAAAAGAACAAAAACAGTAAAGTAAAAAAATTAAATTATTTTTTTGAAACAGTTAACTTCAAAGTAATAAATACCATTAGGAATCAATTAATATTACCACAAATTTACGATTAACACCACTTCTATTGAATGGCATTAGGACCTGTCCTTATTCATTTTTTAAAGCGGCTAAAAAGAACAACAAAGAACAAACAAAATTTCATTTGAAACTTGCCAGAAAACGCTGTCAAAACCGTCAAGCCAAATTTTGGCACTCAAATTAAATTAGATTGCGCATTCTTGAAACAGCAATAATGTAGTACGTTGCCATTCATTAGTAAGACAAGGTAACAAGTAGACAAAAAAGCGAAGTGCTAAAGTATGTAATACTTTTAACTTTTTTTTCGAAACAAAATTACATTCAATGTCATGAAAGGCATTAATTACGAAAAGAGCTATTTAAATAGGGTCGTTTATTCATGAAGAAGAAGCCCTCGAGATCTGTAATTATCCAGAATATTTCTTGCATCTACAAAAAGAACGTCAAATATGACAAATATCAAATTAATTTACTTTTTTTTGTGAAAAACCGGTGTCGAGGCCAGCAAGGTCATAACAAATTCTTTTAAAAAAATTTTGGGACACCAATCCCTTTTATTCCCTTGAGACCCATAATGTCATATTTGACCTGTAATTAACTAACGAGATAAGGTATCAAAAAGAAACATAAAAAGAACAAAAACAGTAAAGTAAAAAAATTAACCTATTTTTTGAAACAGTTAACTTCAAAGTAATAAATACCATTAGGAATCAATTAATATTACCACAAATTTACGATTACCACCGCTTCTATTGAAGGGCATTAGGACCTGTCCTTATTCATTTTTTAAAGCGGCTAAAAAGAACAACAAAAAACAAACAAAATTTCAATTGAAACTTGCCAGAAAACGCTGTCAAAACCGTCAAGGCAAATTTTGGCACTCAAAATATATTTGATTGCGCATTCCTGAAACAGCTATAATGTAGTACGTGGCCATTCATTAGTAAGAGTAGGTAACAAGTAGACAAAAAAGCGAAGTGCTAAAGTATGTAATACTTTTAACTTTTTTTTTCGAAACAAAATTACATTCAATGTCATGAAAGGCATTAATTACGAAAAGAGCTATTTAAATAGGGTCGTTCATTCATGAAAAAGAAGCCCTCGAGACCTGTAATTATCCAGAATATTTCTTGCATCTACAAAAAGAACGTCAAATATGACAAAAATCAAATTAATTTACTTTTTTTTGTGAAAAACCGGTGTCGAAACCAGCAAGGTCATAACAAATTCTTTTTAAAAAAATATTGGGACACCAATCCCTTTTATTACCTTGACAGCCATAATGTCATATTTGACCTGTAATTAACTAACGAGATTAGGTAACAAAAAGAAACATAAAAAGAACAAAATTGCTAAGTTAAAAAGTTTTTTTTTAATTTTGGAAAACGATTGTTTTCAAAGTCATGAAAGCCATCAGCTATCTACTAATATCAGAACATCGGTTCTTCTTTTTTTCATGAAAAACCAATGAAAGCTATCACTATACAGGAAATTTCATACGACCGAAACGACAAAGTATAAATGACAGTCGAAGATAAAATTAAAAAATTCAAATGATTTCTTCAAGAAAGAGGCGTCGAGGCCGTTAAAACGATGATGTATATCTTTCAGGATTTTAATATGTTCAATTGTGTCTTATTCTGAATGCTAATAAGGTAGCATGAGAACTGTCAATAATGTGATATTGTGACAAAATTAGAAAACGCGAATAACTGGCAAATATCAAAACAAACAAAAATCTGAAATCTTGTAGTATCAAAGCCAGAAAACAATAATTTCAGGCTTAAAACTGCAACCGAGAATGAAGGTTAAATCAGTAGAAAGAAGAAGCAGTCTTTCTTTGCTGACACTAAGCTAGAAAACGAACAAATTAAGAAAAATATAGAGGAAAAGTTAATTAAGCCATTATTTATTGAAAAGTCAATTATTTTTAAATAAAGAAACGACCATAAACTTTCAATTAAAAAACTAAATGCATTATCTTGGAGCTGCTTAGCAAGCGAATTGGTTGGACCTATCACTCCTGAGCCTTGATTTGATATGTTCTGTTCTTTATTATTAAAAAAAGTCTTTTTTTTTAAAAAAAGACCGACTGATTACAACCCGATTTTTTTTGGATTGTAACAGTCTAAGAATGGCCCAAAACTAGCCCTGCTAATACTTATTGTCCGTTAGGAACAATTGATTTTTCGAATGTTGTAGAAATAGATAATTTGTTAGTTGAAAACTCAAAATAAATTCTGCATTTTTGATAATCAATGAGTAAAGTTAGCAAAAAACGGCAAAGTTTTAACTACAGGGCACTCTCAGCGGACTCTGAAGTAAAAATAGCCCCCCTCTGAGTCTACAAAGATTGTAAGAGTGTTGTTTGGGGGTGTACTGTCGGCAAATTTAATCAAAGTGGACTAAAGTAGCTTATTTCGTGCTGTTTTTGATGAAAAAGGCTAAATTTTGAAATGTTTATCCAGACTTTTTGACCAAAAAAGTTAAATCAAAACAATCAACAATGCTTGTTCGTCTTCAAAAATAAAATCAACGACACTATTCTTAAAAATCATAACAAATTTTAGCAAAATTGACCAAAATTTAGGCAAAAATTCCGGAAAATGTGAATAAAAACAACGTGAATTCACTCTTCTTTTCTCAGAAGTTTAAACCTCGATAACTCCCAGTAGAAAACGAAAATTAAAAAAATCTTTTTAATTTCATATTCTACGCTGGACGAGCTTTCTAATGATACCAGTCTCAACTCTCTACGATGAATATATCGAGCGGCGAAAATTCACGGAACAAAAAAAAACCCATTTGAGTATATAGTTCCTCCCCCCTCAAGAGGGTCGGAACAATAAATTCACTGATTTGATTAATCATGCCTACCGTGAGATTTCGCTTAAAACTGCAATAACACGATTTCTGTTAGATAATTAAGAAGCATTTAAACTGAAGCATTTAGATAATAAAGCACTTTTGTTTGTTATTCAGGTTGCAGTTTTTGTATTTAAAGATGAATGCAAAGTTTAGAAGTTCTTATGCAGCATAATAGCGTAAAGGCTAAAAACGCTATTTTTTCTTCATAAACTGAGTAGCTGCAACATCTGTATTTTCTTCGGCGACAGAGTGTTTCAATTTATCGTGTTCATGAGAGTTAAGAAAAGTCATATTGCGCTGTTACAATTCCTCTTCACTTCTTCGTCGTAAATTATTATAATAATAACCTTAAAAGCATAATTATCATCCTGATTTTGTATAAACTTCAGTAGAGTATTCAGCAAAAATTTAGCAAAAAATTTGATACGAAAATTTTTTTGTCAGATTTAGTGGTTTTTGTTTGACCACCTGCACGATGCTAGTCGAAAAGAACTCGATAATAACATCTTTTTGGTGAGGCGATGGCTTCTTCTCATGTTTTTGTGTATTTCTGAAGCTTGGACGCCCAATTTTATTTGGGTTGCAGGTAATTGACTGCCAGTTTTTTCCTAACTATCCCAGTATAGGAATTCAAAAGAGCTCATAGCTTTAATTTTACAACACTAATATTTACCTACATCAAATAAATTGAAAACAGAAGCATTCTGGTTTGCTGATTTTTGGTAAATTTTATGATGTATGCATAATTTAAATTAGTTTTTTTGCTTATATTAAAAAAAACACAACTTGGTAAATTTTTTCATTTGATTCGAGATTTAAAGAAACTGCAAGCTTAACGACTGATACTTGAACTGCAGATCTTGCTTTTGTATGCAAACTGAATTCGAGGTAGTAGTTTTACCAGGAAATGATGACAAATATGGGGCGAATAACTGTGAGTGTAAAGATTCTTCTCCGGAGAACATCCGCACTTTTCTCTCTCTTCACATCCATTTTTACAAAAAGTAAGAACTCATCATCATCATTGGGACTCCGGTATCATTCGTGTCGGTGTCTTTGCTAAAATAGCCCATAAATCATACAGTTCACTTGAATTAGAGAGTTGCTTCCAAACAAAATTGTAGCGATTAGTTTAGTATGGTGTGGTTTGCTGTACCTTTTTTCGTATAAACATTTTTTGTCTGATTGTTTATTGTCTGACCAACAAATGTTATGATCTGTTTCTGGAGAAACGGGATATCCAGGTGAGTGTAAACCCCGGGTGCATCTATGTCATTCCACTGTTCTATTAGAGCTTTGATAGTTTCGGGTTGAAAATTTCTTGCAAAAACTGCCAAGGTTGAGTAGATTTGTATTTTGTTAATGGTAATTTTAGTGTTATCAATTGGCCTCCCCATCGCAGTATTTTAACCCACCTCATTCAATGAGGTTGACTTTAAAATTTAGCATCTGCTAAGATGAACTTTCGGCACCCGGGTGGAGATTTGGCGGTGAAATTTCGTAAGAAATGCGGTGAAATGCGGTGAAAAAAACTTCACCGAGTATTTTTTACATATTTTGCGGTGAATGCGATGAATCAAATTGCGGTGAATTATTCATTTTTTATCGCGTTCTCGGTATTCTTACAAAAAGATAATTTTATACACCGGTTCGAATCTCTCATTCTGTATGACTTCTAATTCCTATTGCACTGCGCCAACTGTCACTTTCTAATTTCACCGCATTTATTGCAATCACCGCATTTCTTAGAAAATATCACAGAATTTACCACAATTCTTACAAAAACTCATAGCATTTACCGCATTTCTTACAAAAATTCAAACATAAACCTCGACCCGTGCAGCTGTCTGAGATGATTTTGACTGAAATCATAACGTAGTTGGCGTGTTAACGTCTTATAAGACTTAAGTTGCGTAGCTGTGGTTTGTGGCAATTTTTCCTCATCATACACACCGCACATCTTAAACTATTTAATGGCAAGAGTTGAACTCTAATTATATTTAGGAGTTGCGATGATTTTATAGCTAAAATTTTGCAAGGATTACAACACTCTATGTGTTTTTGTGTTTTTATAACTTAACTGGTAAAATTGGAAAAATAAGTGCGTTCACCATAATTCCTTGAAAAAGTCACCCCTTTCAATTAGAATCTTACCTTATCTAGAAAAACTTTCTCCCAAGACACAGTTGCGGTATTGTCGGAATATTCATTTTCCGTGTCACGTTTTCGGCTAACGGTCAGGATAAAGAAAAGTACCAAATGGACATTATTTTTGAGAAGTATTTTTAACGTGCTGAAAAATTTCAAATTTTGAAATTAATGGTTTGTTATAGCTCATTGTCTAAATTTAGCTAAAGCGCTCATTTTTAAATTACTTTTGTAATTTTCCATGAGTTCGGATGTTTTTCCTAAATCTATTCATGGAGGAATTATTATTCAGTATTGAAATTTTATTTCAGTACTTTGTAACGCATTTTTGCAGTTTTTCATTTACTCCAGAATGTAGCTTATTTTCCCCTGTTTAGTATTGTTCAAGTTCTTAAAATTGATATAAATTTTAATTCTTCACAAGGTAATAGTGATTTTGTCAGAGTTTGGTCTGAGTTAATTCATTCAATTAAGTTTTTTGGTGATAATTACTACTGAATTTAGTATATTCCCTGCTTCAATCTTTATAATTGCTAAGCGCAGCTACCTAGCACATTAAATGGACCAATTCGCCTCGAAAATCGGACTACAAAATTACTAAAAAAATAAGCATGATTCGTCCAGCAAACCAACACTTAATCTAAACTTTTTGATTCGCCTCGCAAATTGATCTAATCTTTCGTTACTCACAAACTGTGTATGATAGATTGCATTGTTTTTTGTGCAAAATTTTTAATGATCCTATCTCAGAGTCCTACACTCAGACTCTGAGCTGGCGTCATTGGCTCAGAGTAACTTAGCTCAAAGTCCACATGATTTTTAGACCTTTTTTGTCTGAGAACATGTCTCTGAAGTGAAAATTTTGATTTTCCGAGCTATTTGTCTCTATGAGTACATTTGTATGGCTTCTTGTGTGTAAACATTACGTGATGTAGGCATGTAAAACTATGTGATTTATTATCGGTTTGTGCCTTTTGGTGCTCTCCATGTTGAAATTGTTTGATCTTTTTCATGAAGAGAACAAAAATTTGTGGATTCGCATGTCAGTGGATCGATACATTACCAAACAAATTTTATCCTGCAATGTGCTAATTCGTTGATTTTTGGCGCGTCATCGACATTTTGCCATAGATTTTGCGACGTGGTTGCAAATGTTCAAAAAAATAAACAAACACGAAAACACATTCAAAATCTGTAATTTTCGATAAAAAAGAACTACCTAAGTTGACTCCGTTAAAATCAAATTCTACTGTTTCTTGATAATAATTGTGTTGCTTAGATTTTCACTACATTTTTTAGATTTACGTATGCTTATGATATTTAAAACAAACTTTTTTTCCAAACTGTTCGTGTTGCAACTTGCTCAGAAAATTCAATAAATTCAGCTGATAATGTTGCAAATGCTTGCCATCATCAAACAATTGGTTAGAAAGTTCAGGTATTTTGATTGTTTACAAGACGATGGCTATCTTGTTTTTGCTTGCTCTTGTAAATTTTTGCAATATAACAAATCTTGCAAGATAGCTTTTTAAATTAGAGTGGTGTAGTGCAAATCATTGCGTCCACATACTGTCATTTAATAACCATCGTTGGCAAACAGAATTGTTTTCACTAATTTTCATCATAATGTTCTGTCCTATTTTTCATCTGAGAATATTTTGGTCGAATTTAGTTTTTCTAGAACGTCAACAGAAACATTTCAGGGAACAATTTTCATTTCTTTTCTTTCCTATATGTCGAGTTTTATTAAGGTTGATATCTTTACATATCTGTAGACATTTTATGGGCAGATTCTTATCAGTTTTCAACTTATTGACTAAAGTAATGCATACTTCAGGGCTTTGCATGTTGGCAATCTCTTTTTTTGGAAGTGAAATATTTTTTCCAGATTTTTTTTAAGGTTTAACTTGGTTCAAAATTATTTTATTGACTCCCGATGGAAGTTCCTAGAGCACTGTTTTTTATTTGAGCTTGTTTATTTTTGTGTGGTTTGCGCATGTTTATCCAATGTGTTGAATTATATGTGCTGCAGAAATATATCTGTTTGTTTGTGTGTGTTGATTTCTGATGGTGTGTGTGTGTTTCTTTGTTCTGCGTGTGTGCGCTTGCTTGTGTGCGATCTATTGAATTTAGTTACAGAATTTTGAAAAACAATTCAGGGAAGACCCAGAATGTGGAAATATTTTTGCTACGCATATCACAAGGCGTATTTCAGTGAACTTGGTGCATTTTATCAACCATATCTGTTGGTTCTTTTTCTATTCATCGACGTACAAAATCCTCATTCATCTGAAAAACGGTAGATTCGAATTTTGTTTTGTCTTATCGTGACTATGGTGATGTAGCAAAGCTCAGTGATGAGCTCTTTGTTTTTTCGAAGTACATTCCAGTTAGTTGAGAAGGATCTTATAGCAAGCGGACTAACCGCCTAAGCTATTTTTTGCTTTCTCAATGCTGTGAATGTTTAGGTTATTGACACTTTTGCGTTTACTATTTCTTCCAAATATTTTTATTCCAATAACCTATGACTTTTCAGAGTCGGAGATTAGAAATAAGTCAATTGTCCAACTCTTATGCTCAGTCTTACGAAGAAGAGATTTAAAGTCGCGTAGATTAACTTAGTTTAACAAGTAACATCCGTTTTTTTCAAATATAGGGAGCTTTAATTAATCGCAGATTACCGCTTTTTTTCAAAATTTCAAACAAAAACCTCAAACTGGGCAGCAGAGATGATTTTGTCGGAAATTAAAACGTAGATCAGTAATGTTTTTTTATATAAATGTTCGTAATGTTCGTTTTATATAAACGAAATTCACCGTACCATATGACAAAGTTGGCGCCTTTACGCCGTATAGGATTTTCATGCGTAGCTGTGATTTGAAGAAATTTTTTCTCAACGTACTCACCGCAATTCTTAAACTATTCAACAGCATAATATGAACTGAAATTATTATTTCTACAAGCTGCGGTGAGTTTATTGTTTAAAATTTGTAAGGGTTACAAAACCGAAAGTGTTTTTACAACTTCACTGATAAAATTTAAAAAAATCAATGCGTTCACCACAATTAATTGAAAAATTCACCCCTTTTAATTAGAATCTTACCTTATCTTGAACAGGTTTCTACCAACACACAGATCCGGGATTGTCGGGATTTTCATTTTTCTGTGTTACGTTTTCGGTTAACGGTCGGGATACAACAAAATTTGAAATGGACATTAAATTGTTGAGAAGTATTTTTAACGTGCTGAATAGGTTCAAATTTAGAAATTAATGGCTCCTTTAGCTCATTATCTGAAATCAGGTAAAATACTCAGTTTTAAGCAGCCTTCGAAACTTTCAAGTTTTCGGATCATTTTCCTAAAACTATTTATAGAGCAATTATTATTCAATAGTGAAAGCTTAGTACAGTACTTTGCAACGCAATTTTGCAGACTATTTTCCATGATTTAATTGCAAGAATTGTGTGGTACAAAAGTACCATTAATTCCACATTTAACCCAGAAGTTTCCCATTTTTTGTTTAATTTTGTTCAAGTTGTTAAAATTGATTAAAAAATTAATTGTTCACAAGGTAATAGCGATCAGATTACTTTTGTCTGAGTTAAATATTTCAATTAAATTCTTTGATAAAGCTCACTACTGAAATCAGTACTCCCTGCTTCAATTTTCTTATTGATAATCGCAGCTAATTAGCACAATAAACGGACCGATTCACCCCGCAAATCGGACTATTAAATTATAGAATAACAAGCATTATTCGCCCAGCGAACCATCGGTCTAATCCAAACCTCCTGATTCGCATCGTGTATCAATCTAATTTCTCTTTACACACAAACTGTGTACGACAGATTGCATTGTCTTTTTTGTAAAAATATTCCAATTATTCTAGCTTTTTCTTCTTAAATTAGCTCAGAGTCCTGCATATTTTTAGACCTTTTTTGTCTGAATTCATTTGTCTCAAATGAAGAATTTTTAATTTCGGAGCTCAAATGTATGTACATGTGTACGTTGTATGACTTTTTGTGTGTAAACATTAAGGGATGTAGTCTTGTATAAATCTGTGTTTGGTTATCTCTTTGTGCCTTTTGGTGCTCTCCCCGTTGAATTTGATTGATCGTTTTCTTGAAGAAAACGAAGATTTGTAGATTTCTATGTCAGTGGATGGCTATATTACCAAATAAATGTTTTGCTGCCAGACATTGAGTCCAAGACTTTGCACGATAAATGGTTATCTTCCAAGATTCTTACAAGTTAGTTCCCTAATAGCTCTGCACTAATTCGTTGTTTTTCGGCGCATCATCGACATTTTGCGATAGACTTTCGATTCAGACATTGAACACAAGGACGCATTCAGACATTGAACACAAGGACGCATTCAATGTCTGAATATTTTTAAAAGGACTACCTAAATTGACTCTGTTAAAAACAAATTCTATTGTTTCTTGATAATATTTGTCTTGCATATATTTTCATTACATTTTTTTACATTTGCATATTCTTAATTGGGACAAAACAATTTTTTTCGAACATTTTATGTTTAAGGTCGCTCAGAAAATCCAAAAACTTAGCTGTTATCGTTGCAAATGCTTGCCATTATCAAACAATTGGATAGAAAGTTCAGGTACTTTGCTTCTTGACAAAACAATGGTTATCCTGCTTTTGCTTAATCTTGTTAATTTTTACAAGATAACAAGATCTTGCAAGATAACTTTTCGAATTAGACTGATGTAGTGCGTATCATTGGGTCCACATTCTGTCATTGAGTAGCCAACGTTGGCAGATAGAAGTTTTCTCATTAGCCTGTGTTTATTTTTCATCTGAAAATATTATCATCGAATATAGTTTTTCCTAAAATTGTCATGAAAGAACTTTTCCGGACACAAATTTGCTTTTTTTCTATATGTTGAGAATTATAAAGGATGATATCTTTATATATCTGGAGACAATTTTATTAGGCATATTCTTATTAGTTTGCAACCTTTTGACTAGAGTAATGCATATTTCAGTGCTTTGCATGATTGCATTCTCCTACTTCAGAAGTAAATTATTCTTCCCAAGACTTTTTTTCATGATTTAATCTGTTCAATTTTTTCTATCTTGAAGCTCGAAAGTTTTCCAATTGTAGGACGCTTCTTCGTAGCGGTAACTGGAGATTTTAAGTCGGGGTGTTATCTTATATTTGCAACTAACATCTTTTCTGCTCAATATTGTTTGAGCATTGTTTTTGTAATGAGTATGTTTATTTTGAGTGGTTGTTCATGTTTATCAAATGTGTTGATTTACGGGTGCTGCAGGTATTCATCTGTTTGTTTTTGTGTGTTGATCTCTGATGGTGTGTGCGTGTTTCTTTGTTCTGCGTGTGTGTGCATGTTTGGGCGCGCTCTATTAAATTTAATTACAGAATTTGGGAAATAATTTTCTCGAAGAGCCAAAATGTTGGCTTATTTTCGCTACCCATATCACATGGTGCATTTCAGGGGGTGCTGTACTGAAATTTCTCAGTCAATTTCGGAGGTTCATGTTTTTTTATTCATGGACGTACAAAATCTTCATTCGTCTCAAAAAGCTCAGATTTTAATTTGGTTTCATCTTATCGTGACCATAGTGAAGTAGCAAAGTTGAGTGATGACCTATTTGTATTTTTATTGTATTTTTTAGTTACTTGAGAAGGGTCTTTTCATAATTCGAGCATTCGACTAGTGTATTTTTTGTTTTCTTGATGCTGTGAATGTTTGGCTTCTTAGCTTTTGTGTGTACTATTTCTTCCAAGATTTCCTCATGAATATTTTATGCCAATTACTTTTGACCTTTCAGAATCGGAGCTTAGAAATCAATCACTTGTCCAATGTTTATGCTCAACCGTACGAAGAAGAGACTTTAAGTCGGGGAAGTTGTCTTAGTTTGACAACTACCATCCTTTTCTGCTCAAATATAGGGAGCTTTAATTGATTCCGGAAGGCCTTTGAAGGTCCAATTAGAGCAAAGGATGTCTCACTCAATTAATGTGTCTTTTGACTGATGTCCTTTGGAAAGTTTATTTTCAGTGTTCACCAAATTTATGGTTAAAAATGGTTTCAATGACATAGCCGTACGAAAGTTTAGCGCGTGGATCCAGTTTTCAGAATTTCTAAAAAGTCCTCGCGTGCAATCCCCCCTCCCGCACCCTCCTCACATCAACTGGGCGAACAGTTTTTTTCACTAATTGAAAAATCAATAGATATCGTATTTTTCAAAAATTCAAGTACAAATTCATGCATCAAAATTGGATGATCATTAGATGATTGGTCAGCTACGTACTATGTACTTTTCAATGCCTTTTTATCAACACAGATGAATAACACTTTGACTTAAATGTCAAATTTCATTGTTTCTTTGTTTCAAACTGGAGAACCTTATGATTTAAAAATAATGGGTTGGTGTGCATCAATTTGAAGGACAAATTCAAACACCTGTCTTCAATTGGAACAATGAGATGCCAAAATTGTTTGTTTCCTTTTTGGGAGAAGAGGGCTTTAAAGTCATCATTTTGCCAGCAAAGTCAAAGACAAAAGTTCTCATTTGAGAGATTGTGGCCGGAACTGAAGTGGTATCTCAAAGCAAAAAAGTGGTCAAGACTAGATCAAGTTTAGGATGTTTTTATTTTTAATGAACTTTATTGCATGAATAGTCATTGCATGACAATAAGATAAAACGTGTTTCAGTTTTAACCCAACGTTTTCAGTATCATAATCTTTTATTTTTGTGATCATTGGTTACCGTAGAAAGCGAGCACTATGTAAATTCTGAGACCTGCTTCCCCGGCTCAATATCTCTCACACTCCAAATGTCAGTATTTCCAGACCAAACTGGACACAGAAGGGCATTGTGCGTTTCAAAGACGCACATTACGAACGCAGAGATGAAGAAACTAAAACTTGGAGCTGGGCAATTTCGAACAGAAAAATCTGGAAATAGGCAACATCGAATACATGAAAGCCTCTACGTAACCAAGTTTGAATAAGATCTTTTAGCAAACTGCATAATTGTGCATAGTCGGTATTGGCATAAGAGTCTTGCAAGATTTGCAAGATAGGTAGGTCTTCACACTCATCTCACAAGATAACTAGATATCTTAGAGGAATTTTGTCAAACTGATGCAAACTAGCTGGGACAGTTCGACTAAAACTGTTTCAACTTTTGGGAAAAAAACAGAAACCGAGGCCCAGAAAATCATTATCAAGAAAATGGTATTCAATTTGCGGCAGAGGAACTTTACAAATCGAAAAATATGTTTTACCTTAAAAGAACAACAGAATGATGAGTTTGCTTTTCGGCCTTTTAAATATTGATTGTGGTCCTCTGAGTAAAATAAAACAGAAAGGTACCTCGCTCTTCACTTACAAAAGTGCTTACGTTGCTTGGATGTAGGAATATCAAACCTGTAAAGCCATAGTGGAAAAAAATTGATGGAAAATTTATAAATAAATATATATATATATATATATATATATATATATATATAATATTTATCTTATATATATATATATATATATATATATATATATATATATATAAATGTGTGTGTGTGTGTGTGTGTGTGTGAAATTTTTGTTCCAGAATTTGAGATATCGTTTTCATGAAGAACCAAATTGTTGGGTTAATTTTTCACTACATATATCACTTGGTGCTTTTCAATGGGCGATGTACTGACATTTTGTGGATGAAGCAATTTATTATTGATGAAAATTTATAAAACTTGAGTAAAATGTTTTAAAGTTACTGGTCTACTGTTTTTTGTTTGCTGCTCTTCAACAAAAACATTTTTACTTATTTGCTTCAAGTTGTATGACTATCTTGGGAACATATCAATAAAAACTGTAATTAGTTTTTCTGAACTTATGCTAAAATTTTGTAATTATTTCGCCCATCTGAAAAAATTTTGGCATTGCATCAAAGAATTTTAAAGCTTAGCAGTGATCAACTAGAAGACAGAGATCTGAACACAAGTTAAAATGGAGAAATATTTTAAACTTCCTGGACAAAATCTAGTCAGCATCGTTTTCCTTGGCTCATTTTAATAAAGAAATGAATCAGCGGCAAAAATCTGCGCAGGCGTTGTTAGCGTGCAGAGAAACCCAGGTTAACGTCCCAGACGGAAAGCCGATATGTCCAGACCGTCCCAGACAGAAAATGTCTACGTCCAGACCATCCCAGATGGAAAGTGTCTGGGCTCAAACAGTCCCAGACAGAAAGAACCTATTTTCAGACTTTTGTGTGTTCATAAGTCTTTCATGCGTTCATATCCAGAATTCCGTGTGTTAATCAGACCATTCGTGCGTTCATATACAGACGTTTGCACGCTCAACAGCCTTTCGTGCGTTTTACGTCTTTCCGGACCAAGTATATTTGACACCCTTGGCGTGAATTCATTTGTCTCGGACCTCAAACAGGGATTATCAATTTTCTGAAAATTTCTCAATGCAGTAACAGATAAACGAAAAGTTTGGTATAATTTTTGACAGAAATATTTTTACTCGACAAAAGAATTGTTACGGCTCAATTCAATTTTGATGGCACTTCGCTTTTTATTCTTATCCATATGTTTTTTAGAAAATAAAACAAGTATATATTTATCTATAGCATTATATCTGATCTTGCCTCTATAAACTCTATATACAAAAGTGAACATACATATTCCGTGAAATGGTAAAAGTATTTGTACTGCTCTGTCACTGCTCAACTTTTTTGCTAAAAAAAAAGGAGGATAATATTTCGAATATTAGCAAAAATCATTGAATAGGTTTTAAAGCTGATTTGGTTTTGAAAATAGGCGACACCAACAAAGGATTTTATAATTTTAATACATGGCAGAGGCCAACTTTTTTGAAAATCTTCAAAAATTTATGGTAAAAATTTCTCAAAACAAAATTTTAAATCGTTGACAGAAAATTCTTCTCTCCTGTGTACTCCCTATAAGTATCAAGCATATCATTTAATTTGTAATGGAACAGACATAAATTTTATATTTCAATTTTTCTGAAATTTTACGAAATCATCAGCAGCATACGAACTCAATGAGTCTCAAAATGCTTTACGGTATTCTAGCTTGCACGTTTTCAAGTAATTCTTGACGCAGATATGAGTGGTTTTATCAAAAATTGTCTGATTCAACTCAAGTTAGTATGAAACTATAGATATTGGATATTACGAAGTAATATAGCTTCTTTCAACAACTGACGCAGATAAAAGTACCGATTATTTTCAAAATATGAAATTTATTGGGTGAAAAACAAAAATTTTAAACAAAAAGTCTTATTCGCAATTGGTCTTAAAACTCAAGTACAATTGATCAAAAGTGGTCTAGAAGCTCAAGGGGTTGTAGCCATTTTAACACCATAGCTCCAAGAATAATATGAAACGCAGAAAAGGCTCCATTGAGATATTAAGCTCTTTGCTGTTGACAGGGTTTCTAGTGACACCAATCATATTTTACATTCAAATGCATCCATCGGCCAAAATGTTTGCATCAAAAATAATCAAACCTACATTTTCAATATGTATTTGTATATATATACATTTATATATATATATATATATATATATATATATATATACCACTTTTCTCGGAACGTTTTCTGCTTTTCCAAAAAATTTCAAGAACGTTTACAATTAACCGTAAGGGTGACTGCTGATATTCTAAAGCTCATGAAATAATTGTTTTTTTTAGAAATCTGGACTTTGGATTTTAATAACACTTACGCGTTGTGATAAAGAATTCAGAATCTCGGTGATTATTCATCTCAATATCACTATATAATATCAGAATAGTCATTTTTTTCACTGAACTGTGGTTTCAGACAGTTAAGAAATTTAGGAGCCTTCTCTCTGCTGTCCACGGTGAGAACATGTGGATTAATTCACATCAAACAGCGTGAAGTTGCAAATGTGCTCCTCTAGAAACTGACACTTGTTAGTCAAATGATTTCCCTGAATTTTTTGTCTGTTAATTTGAATAAATTTGCCAACAGCTATGGCGTTTTGAGAAATGTTATACAGGGTCTGCCTTCTAAGCAAAGCATAGTTTTTCAAATCTTTATTGATGAGTTACCTGCAGCAATTGCTTGTGCTTTTTATGTGTTTACCATACGGAAAAACGGGATATCAACTTTTGTCGCAAAATCATAGAAACTTTAACAGACTTATACAAAAGATATTCAGATATTCAAGGGTTTATCTTACTTAGGGGACCAGCCCAAAAATTCGATAACCAATCATCAGTTTCCTTTTAATCCCTATTTGTTCTTGTACTTAAACTAGGATATTTTTATCATTTTTTTCATGCTGGTTGGATAGTTTTCGTTTTCATTTTTCATGTTCCGAAGTCCGATGTTTGGAGTCTCCAAAATTCTTATGTATTTAAAACTATTAATGAGTATCGTAACATGTTCAAAAACAGTATAACTGAGAACTTAAAACTGCATTCTTTTTATTTCGAAAGTTGGACAAATACAAAAGTTCAGACATCTGCAAAGATGCATCCTAACATTATCACAACTTGTAGATAGACTTTGATGATATTCTAAAGCTTACGATTTCATTGCTTTTCGGAGATTTTGATTTTGATAACACTTAAGTAGTGAGATAGAAAGTCAAAATCTCTGTGATTTCTGTTCTCATCTCTATATTGCTATATCATGTTAGAATAAAAACTATTCCCCTGAACTGTGATTTCAGACAGTCAAGAAAGTTAGGTGCTTTTTCTCTGCTGTCCACTGCGTGAAAATTGCGTTTACTTCACATCAAACTGCGTGAAAGTGCAAATGTGCACTTCTAGAAACTGACAGTTCTCAGTCATATGGTTTCCTTGAATTTTTTTGGGTACCTTCAATAAGTTTTTGCAACAGCTGTGGTGTTTTGGGTGGTGCATTTTCCCCTGCTATCAACTTAACTGATAAATATTGAACAATATTTTGCATATGGTTTTTACTGAAAGTACCGAATTTCAGCATTGCAATTTAATGAATTGTGGGAAAAATGTTTATAAGTCACAAGGAAAATTTAGAAATGTTTTACAGGATCTGCTCTCAGGATAGCAACAACTTCTGCTTTTTATGTGTGTATCATACGGAAAAACCGCATTTCAACTTCTGTCGCAAAACGTTAGAAGCTTTAGCAGACTTCTAAAAAATATTCACAAGTTCAAAGGTTTATCTCGCTTAAAGAAACAGCCCAAAATTTCGATAACAATTATCAGATTCTTTTTTCCCTATTATTTCTTGCACGTAAACGAGAACAAATATATCATTTTTTTTCATAGGGTTGACTAGTGCTCTTTCTTTTTTCATTATCCGAAGTTCAACAAAAATCTTAGGTACTTAAAAATGTTATTGAGTAGTATGGCATTGTCAAAAACAGTTAAACCGAGAACTAAATTTGCATCAGTTTAATTTCGAAAGTTTAACATCAACAAAAGTACAGACATCTCAAAGATAAACCCTAACTGTGTCACAACTTGTAGATAAAATTTTATGATATTCTAAAGTTTTTATATAAATGTTATTCAGATATTTTGATTTTGATGCACTAAAGTGGGGTGATGAAAAGTCAATTTCTTTGTGATTTCTGTTCTCATCTCAAAATTACTAATTGGTGTTAGGAAAAGAAATCGTTTCTCTAAACTTTGATTTCAGGCAGTCAATAAACTTAGGAGCTTTTTCTCTGCTGTCCACTGCGTTAGAATTGCGTTTAATTCAAATCAAATTGCGTGAAAATACAAATATGCATTCCTAGAAGCTGACAGTTCTCAGTCATATGGTTTCCTCAAATTTTTTTCGGTTACCTTTTATAAATTTTTTCCGCAGCTGTTGTAATTTGGGTGGTGCACATTCCCTTTAAAACACCTTGCAAAAATTTAGAAGTGTTTTAAAGGATCTGTCTTCAGGATGGCAATAATTTCTGCTTTTTATGAGCTTATCAAACTGGAAAACTGCATCTCAAGTTTTCTGGCAAAAAATTTAGAAGCATTAGCAGACTTATACAAACAATTTTCACATGTTCAAGGGTTTATCTCGTTTAAGGGACCAGCCCAAAAGTTCGATAAACGTTGATCAGATTTTTTTCCCTATTATTTCTTGTACGTAGACGACGATATTTTTATCAATTTTTCATACGGTTCACTAGTGCTTTTCTTAAATTTTCATGTTCCGAAGTCCAATTTTTGGAGTCTCCGAAAATCTTAGGTACTTATAACTTTTAATGAGTAGTAAGGCATTGTCAAAAACAGTTAAACCGAGAACTAAATTTGCATCAGTTTAATTTCGAAAGTTTAACATCTAAAAAAGTTCAGACATCTCAAAGATAAACCCTAACTGTATCACAATTTGTAGATAAATTTTTATGACATTCTAAAGTTTTTATATAAATGTTATTCAGATATTTTGATTTTGATGCACTAAAGTGGGGTGATGAAAAGTCAAAATCTTTGTGATTTCTGTTCTCATCTCAAAACTACTACTTGGTGTCAGGAAAAAAAATCATTTCTCTGAACTTTGATTTCAGGCAGTCAATAAATTTAGGAGCTTTTTCTCTGCTGTCCACTGCATTAGAATTGTGTTTACTTCAAATCAAATTGCCTGAAAATGCAAATGTGCGTTCCTAGAAGCTGACAGTTCTCAGTCATATTGTTTCCTCAAATATTGTTTGGGTACCTTTAATAAATTTTTTCCGCAGCTGTGGTGTTTTGAGTGGTGCACATTCCCTTGCAAACATTTTGCAAATAATTAGAATTGTTTTAAAGGATCTGTCTTCAGGATGGCAATAATTTCTGCTTTTTATGGGCTTATCAAACTGAAAAACTGCATCTCAAGTTTTGTGGCAAAAATTTAGAAGCTTTAGCAGACTTATACAAAAAATGATCACATGTTCAAGGGTTTATCTCGCTTAAGGGACCAGCCCAAAAGTTCGATAAACGTTTATCAGATTTTTTTCCCTATTATTTCTTGTACGTAGACGAGGATATTTTTATCAATTTTTCATACGGTTCACTAGTGATTTTCTTAAATTTTCATTTTCCGAAGTCCGATTTTTGGAGTCTCCAAAAATCTTAGGTACTGAAAACTTTTAATGAGTAGTATGGCATTGTCAAAATCAATTAAACCGAGAACTAAATTTACATCAATTTAATTTCGAAAGTTGAACTTCTACAAAAGTTCAGACATCTCAAAGATAAACCCCAACTGTATCACAATTTGTAGATAAATTTTTATGACATACTAAAGCTTTTATATAAATGTTATTCGGATATTTTGATTTTGATACACTAAAGTGGGGTGATGAAAAGTCAATATCTCTGTGATTTCTGTTCTTATCTCAAAATTACTACTTGGTGTCAGGAAAAAATTTTTTTCTCTGAACTGCGATTACAGGCAGTCAATAATTTTAGGAGCTTTTTCTCTGCTGTTCAATGCGTGAGAATTTCATTTACTTCAAATAAAATTGCATGAAAGTGCAAATGTGCGCCTCTAGAAGTTGAAATTTCTCAGTCATATGTCATATTTTCTTTAAATTTTTCAACTGCTGTGGTGTTTTTGGTGGTGAACATTCCCTTGCAAACAGAAAATTATTGATAGAAAACCTCTTGCATAATTTTTAAATGAAAGTAGCGAGTTTCAGCATGCATTGGAATTTAACGAATTGGGAATAACATAATGAACAGGCATCAGGAAAATTTGAAAATTTTTTATGCGATCTGCTTTCTGGCGAAGCATAATTTTATTCGCAAAATTTATTGACAAGTCATATACTGCATTTTGTTTTTTCTTGGGTTATCATACTGAAAAAAGACGATACGATTTTCGTTCTCAAAAACAATAGCTTGAGCAGATCTACAAAAGTATTCAAATATTCAATGATTTATCTCACTTAGGGGAACAGCGCAATAGTTCGATACCAAAGAACGATGGTTAATTATGTCTTTTTAACAATTTTTTGGATTACACTGACAGAGACATATATATATATATATATATATATATATATATATATGTATATATATATATATATATATATATATATACATATATATAAATTGCCAAAATATTTTAAGTTTTTTTTGTTTGTTGACAGATATGATAGAACAGCATACGCAAATTGTCATTAAGTACAGAAAATTGAAAACGGTTCTCAGATTTTCTAACACAATTAGTTGTCAGATCCATAACATGGTGTGTTTTCCCATCTGCTACTTGATCTAGCCAAAATAGAAAACTCAAGCCCCTAACATCTGAAATCGATATCATAATTCAAACGACCAAACTAATATCACATTTGAGCAGTCTGGCAAAGTTTGACACACGAAACAAAAAAAATCGAAACGAAATATTTCTTTCACAAAGCCTTAATTTGGTGTCATGAGGCTTGACACTTGATTCTAGCGAAATTTTAAAGTTTTACTCTCTCATCAGTAACATACAAACTCACTCAGTCTTATATTGCTTTCAAATGTTTTTCTCGTAGTTTTTCAGGTTATTCAAGACGTAGATATAAATACTTTTACCAAAAACTGTCCGGCTTGACAAAAGTGCTACCACTGTCCGGCTTGACAAAAGATTGTTTATAAAAAACATTAAATTAATTGGCCGAAAAAAACTATCCTAATGTGAACCGAATTGACCTGATCCATGAACTGACAAGAAATGTCTGGTGTTCTGAATAATTTTTTTCGACAGTTATAGCGTTCTGGGTGTTTCTCTCATTTTCTTGCAAACAACTCATGATTGTTTTTGAACAAAGCCTTTTGCGCACGAATTTTTTTGAAAAAAGGTACTGGGTTTGAGCATTAAATTTTAATGAATTGTGGGAAAAATAATTATAAGCTCCCAAGAAAAAATAGAATTGTTTTACAGGGTCTGCCTTCTAAGCAAAACATATTTTTTCAATTTTTTTGTTAAGTCACCTGTAGCAATAGTTTGTGTTTTTCATGTGCTCAACACACGGGAAAACTGGATCTCAAATTTTGTCGCAAAACCTTAGAAACTTTAATAGATCTATACAAAAAATATTCACATATTCAAGGGTTTATCTCACTTAAAAGATCAGCCCAAAATTTCGATAACCAATCATCAGATTTTTTTCCCTATTCTTTCTTGTACGCAAAAGAGGAAATATTTATATTTTTTTCAGGCGGTTCATTAGTGTTTTTTCAATTTTCATGTTCCGATGTCCGATGTTTGGAGTCTCCAAAAATGTTAGGTACTTAAAACTTTTGATGATTATCATGGCTTTTTCTAAAACAGTACATCTGAGAACCTAAATTCGCATCCTTTTATTTTCGAAAGTTGGGCATCTACAAAAATTCTGATATCTGCACCCTAATATAATCACAATTTGTAGATGAACTCTGATGATATTCTAGAGTTTTATTATAAAGGTTATTCAGAGATTTTAATTTTGATACACTAAAGTGGTGTGATGAAAAGCCAAAATCTCTGTGATTTCTGTTCTCATCTCAAAATTACTACTTCGTGTCAGGAAAAAAAATCTGCTGTCCACTGCGTGACAATTGCGTTTACTTCAAATCAAATTGCGTGAAAGTGCAAATGTGCACTCCTAGAAGGTGAAAGTTCTCAGTCATATGGTTTCCTCAAATTTTTTTGGGGTACCTTTAAAATTTTTTTTAATTGCTGTGGCGTTTTTGGTGGTGAACATTCCTTGCAAACAGAAAATTGATGATAAAAAACCCCTTGCATAAATTTTTTTTTGAAGGAAGCGAGTTTCAGCATGCATTGGAATTTAACGAATTGGTAAAAACATAATGAACAGTCATCAGGAAAATTTAAAAACTTTTGATGCTATCCGCTTTCTGGCGAAGCATAATTTTATTCGGAAAATTTATTATTAAGTCATATGTAGCATTCTATTTTTCTTGGGTCACCATACTGAAAAAAGACGATTCGGTTTTTTTCTCAAAAACAATAACTTGAGCAGATCTACAAAAGTATTCAAATATTCAATGATTTATCTCACTTAAGGGAACAGCGCAATAGTTCGATACCAAATAACGATGGTTACTTCTGTCTCTTTAACAATTTTTTGGATTACACTGACAGAGACATATATATATATATATATATATATATATATATATATATATGTTTATAATTTGGCAAAATATTTTAAAAATTTTTTGTTTGTTGACAGATATTAAAGAACAGCAAACGAATATTGTCATTAGGTACAGAAAATTGAACATTGTTCTCAGATTTTCTAACACATTTGGTTGTCAGATCCATAGCATGGTGTGTTTTCCCATCTGCTTCTTGATTTAGCCAAAATAGAAAACTCAAACTCCTAACATCTGTAATCTATATCATAATTCAGACGACCAAACTATCATCACATTTGAATAGTCTGGCAAAGTTTGACACATGAGACAAAAAAAAATCGAAACGAAATATTTCTTTCACAAAGCCTTAATTTGGTGTCATGAGGCTTGACACTTGATTCTAGCGAAATTTTAAAGTTTTACTCTCTCATCAGTAACATACAAACTCACTCAGTCTTATATTGCTTTCAAATGTTTTTCTCGTAGTTTTTCAGGTTATTCAAGACGTAGATATAAATACTTTTACCAAAAACTGTCCGGCTTGACAAAAGTGCTACCACTGTCCGGCTTGACAAAAGATTGTTTATAAAAAACATTAAATTAATTGGCCGAAAAAAACTATCCTAATGTGAACCGAATTGACCTGATCCATGAACTGACAAGAAATGTCTGGTGTTCTGAATAATTTTTTTCGACAGTTATAGCGTTCTGGGTGTTTCTCTCATTTTCTTGCAAACAACTCATGATTGTTTTTGAACAAAGCCTTTTGCGCACGAATTTTTTTGAAAAAAGGTACTGGGTTTGAGCATTAAATTTTAATGAATTGTGGGAAAAATAATTATAAGCTCCCAAGAAAAAATAGAATTGTTTTACAGGGTCTGCCTTCTAAGCAAAACATATTTTTTCAATTTTTTTGTTAAGTCACCTGTAGCAATAGTTTGTGTTTTTCATGTGCTCAACACACGGGAAAACTGGATCTCAAATTTTGTCGCAAAACCTTAGAAACTTTAATAGATCTATACAAAAAATATTCACATATTCAAGGGTTTATCTCACTTAAAAGATCAGCCCAAAATTTCGATAACCAATCATCAGATTTTTTTCCCTATTCTTTCTTGTACGCAAAAGAGGAAATATTTATATTTTTTTCAGGCGGTTCATAAGTGCTTTTTCAATTTTCATGTTCCGATGTCCGATGTTTGGAGTCTCCAAAAATGTTAGGTACTTAAAACTTTTGATGATTATCATGGCTTTTTCTAAAACAGTACATCTGAGAACCTAAATTCGCATCCTTTTATTTTCGAAAGTTGGGCATCTACAAAAATTCTGATATCTGCACCCTAATATAATCACAATTTGTAGATGAACTCTGATGATATTCTAGAGTTTTATTATAAAGGTTATTCAGAGATTTTAATTTTGATACACTAAAGTGGTGTGATGAAAAGCCAAAATCTCTGTGATTTCTGTTCTCATCTCAAAATTACTACTTCGTGTCAGGAAAAAAATCTGCTGTCCACTGCGTGACAATTGCGTTTACTTCAAATCAAATTGCGTGAAAGTGCAAATGTGCACTCCTAGAAGGTGAAAGTTCTCAGTCATATGGTTTCCTCAAATTTTTTTGGGGTACCTTTAAAATTTTTTTTAATTGCTGTGGCGTTTTTGGTGGTGAACATTCCTTGCAAACAGAAAATTGATGATAAAAAACCCCTTGCATAAATTTTTTTTTGAAGGAAGCGAGTTTCAGCATGCATTGGAATTTAACGAATTGGTAAAAACATAATGAACAGTCATCAGGAAAATTTAAAAACTTTTGATGCTATCCGCTTTCTGGCGAAGCATAATTTTATTCGGAAAATTTATTATTAAGTCATATGTAGCATTCTATTTTTCTTGGGTCACCATACTGAAAAAAGACGATTCGGTTTTTTTCTCAAAAACAATAACTTGAGCAGATCTACAAAAGTATTCAAATATTCAATGATTTATCTCACTTAAGGGAACAGCGCAATAGTTCGATACCAAATAACGATGGTTACTTCTGTCTCTTTAACAATTTTTTGGATTACACTGACAGAGACATATATATATATATATATATATATATATATATATATATATATATATATATATGTTTATAATTTGGCAAAATATTTTAAAAATTTTTTGTTTGTTGACAGATATTAAAGAACAGCAAACGAATATTGTCATTAGGTACAGAAAATTGAACATTGTTCTCAGATTTTCTAACACATTTGGTTGTCAGATCCATAGCATGGTGTGTTTTCCCATCTGCTTCTTGATTTAGCCAAAATAGAAAACTCAAACTCCTAACATCTGTAATCTATATCATAATTCAGACGACCAAACTATCATCACATTTGAATAGTCTGGCAAAGTTTGACACATGAGACAAAAAAAAACATCGGAACAAAATATTTATTTTACAAAGTCTTAATTTGGTGTCATGAGGCTTGACACTTGATTCTAGCGAAATTTTAAAGTTTTACTTTCTCATCGGTAACATACAAACTCACTCAGTCTTATATTGCTTTCAAATGTTTTTCTCGTAGTTTTTCAGGTAATTCATGACGTAGATATGGATACTTTTACCAAAAACTGTCCGGCTTGACAAAATTGCTACTCAAATACGGCTAAATTAGCTTAAAACTTTTCCACAACTATACCTCTTGGACTTTACAAAGTAATTTAGCTACATTGAACAAATGATAAAAATGGAACAAGATTGTTTATAAAAACATTAAATTAATTGGGCGAAAAACAAAAACTACCCTAATCTGAACCGAACTGACCTGATCCATGAACTGACAAGAAATGTCGGGTATTTTGAATAATTTTTTTTCAACAGCTATAGCGTTCTGGGTGTTGCTCATTTTCTTGCAAACAACTCGAGATTGTTTTTGAACAAAACCTTTTGCACACGAATTTTTAATAAAAAAAGTACTGGGTTTGAGCAATAAAATTTAATGAATTGTGGGAAAAATAATTATCAGCTCCCAAGAAAAAATAGAAATGTTTTACAGGGTCTGCCTTCTAAGCAAAACATATTTTTTCATTTTTTTGTTAAGTCACCTGTAGCAATAGTTTATGTTTTTCATGTGCTCATCACACGGGAAAACTGGATCTCAAATTTTGTCGCAAAACCTTGGAAACTTGAATAGACCTATACAAAAAATATTTTACAAATTTAAGGGTTTATCTCACTTATTAAAGGACCAGCCCAAAATTTCGATAATCAATCATCAGATTTTTTCCTTATTATTTCTTGTACGTAAACGAGGACAAATTTATAATTTTTTTCATAAGGTTCACTAGTGCTTTTTCATTTTTCATGTTCCGATGTACGATGTTTGGAGTCTCCAAAAATTTTAATTACTTAAAACTTTTAATGAGTATCATGGCTTTTTCAAAAACAGTACATCTGAGAACCTAAATTTGCATCCTTTTAATTTCGAAAGTTGGACATCTACAAAAATTCAAATATCTGCACCTTAACTTAATCACATTTTGTAGATGAACTCTGATAATATTCCAAAGTTTTTTTATAAATGTTATTCAGAGACTTTAATTTTGATACACTAAAGTGGTGTGATCAAAAGTCAAAATCTCTGTGATTTCTGTTATCATATGAAAATTACTAATTGGGGTCACCAAAAAATGTTTTCGTTGAACTGTGATTTCAGGCAGTCAAGAAATTTGAAAGATTTTTCTCTGCTGTCCCTTGCGTGAAAATTGCGTTTACTTCATCAAACTGTGTGAAAGTGCAAATGTGCACTACCAAGAAACTGACAGTTCTCAGTCATATGTTTTCCTTGAATTTTTTTGAATAAGAATAATAATAATAATAATAATAATAATAATAATAATAATAATAATAATAATAATAATAATAATAATAATAATAATAATAATAATAATAATAATTTTGGTTCTTGCGTAATTGCAGCGGAACAGCATTAGGCCTACAGTACCCTGTTCTCAGCTGCCTTTTTTCGGGTACCTTCAAAAAAAAATTTTCCACAGCTGTGGTGTTTTGGGTGGTGCACATTCCCTTGCAAACAACTCGAGAAAGTTATTGATAAAAACCTCTTGAATATTTTTATAATGAAAGTAGCGAGTTTCAGCATGCATTGCAATTTAACGAATTGTGAGAAACATATTGAACAGTCATCAGGAAATTTCAAAGTTTTTTGATACGATCTGCCTTCTAGCGAAGCATAATTTTATTCTGAAAATTTTATTGTTAAGTCATATGCAGCATTTTGCTTTTTCGTTGTTTATCATACTGAAAAAGGGGATTTGAATTTTTTTTTTGCGAAATTAATAACTTGAGCAGACCTACAAAAGTATTCAAATATTCAATGGTTTATCTCACTTAAGGGACCAGCGCAATAATTCGATAATCACTCGTCACTTTCAGTTTAATCTCCATTAATTCTCTTTTTTAAAGTTTATTATATTTTTCACGCCGGTTCTATAGTGCTGCATATTCCGAAGTCCGTTTGGAGTGTCCAAATTTCTTAACTATTTAAAGCCATTCAGGAATAGCTTGGCATGTTCCAGTCCAATGAATCTGAGACCTTAAATATGCTTCCCTTAATTTCAAAAGTGGTAATGTTTTGTGTTGCAAAAATTCTTAATATGACCTCTGCAAAGATGCACCGCAATTGTATCACAACTTGTGGATATACTTAGTCCAAAGAAGAATTTTGGTTGCTTATGTCATTTATACTATATATATATATATATATATATATATATATATACACACATATATATATATATATATATATATATATATATATATATATATATGTATATATATATATATATATATATATATATATATATATATATATATATTTTCCATAAAACCTTAAATATATTTCGTTTGTTGACAGACTTGATAGAGCATTAATTTCATTTTGTCATAGAGGTAAAAAATTGAACATTGTTCTCATATTTTCCATCACATTTAGTTGTCAGATCCATAACATGATTTGTGTTCCCATCTGCTTCTTGATCAAGCCAAAATTGTAGCCTCAGTCGCTTAACATCTGAAATCGATATCATTCTAGACGATCAAAACTATTATCACATTTGAACAGTCTGGCAAAAATCTCAGATCTCGACTGGTCAGACGAAAGAAGTGAAAAGTAGGAAAATTGCATTAGAAGTGACAAATGCGGTATTAATAACATGGATATATATCAATACAATGTGGACAACAATTGTGGCAAGTATACTTCAGTAAATAGCTCTCGTGCTTTGAAGCTGAGAAAGCACTAATGGCCTCACCATGTATCTGTCTGGTGCGCCTAGAGCGCCTACTAAACATTCACTCTCTTAGACGCCCCAGAAAACGCATCTATTTAAAATCTAGGAGACGCCGAACATCAGTTATAGTTTTCAAAATCACAGCGGTTTTTAATGTTGGTTATAAATTAAGTTAAGAGCGTATTTTGGTAACAAAGCTTAGTGTATGGACAAATACTCAGCTGAAACCAATAAAGTCAGTTAAATTTCCACGTTCTAGTTATCCAGTACTCAAAACTCAAGGATAAGTTGATACTTTTGTTTGTTTTACATCTTAGAATAACAGAAAGCATCAAAACGTTAAAGCAGAAATTGGCCCCAAATTCACACGTTATTTATCATACTCAATTTATCTGAACTTGTGCTTTATTAATGAGCAGCGTTTTCATGTGTCAAGCCAGACTTTTGTGCGAGTTCAGGTTTACGGTTGACGCAAAAATAATAATTTATACTTCTGGACAAATAGGTTCAGCAGAATTAAGTTCAACATTTTAGTGGTTTATACATAATTTAAGAGCACATTTATGCCTCAAGATCAGTAAGCTAAATAATTGTGAGCAAAAATAATTTTTACTGAATTTGTATTTGTGAAAAAAAATTCTCAGTGCCTTCAAAATCTGGCACCTTTATTTTCCATGCCACTTTCTACTGCTTTCTCCATCCAAAAGTACTTGTTTTTGAAAAAAACTGACTGCAGTCCTTTCTTACAAGAAGACTTGGTAATGTGCGTTTGCACCTGATAGTCCGACTCCCACTGAACCACATTTTTCACTTAATTGACCACCAAATGAGTAAGAGCTATAAGACTTTCAAACATTCGTATATTGTTCGAAAATAACTGGAGTACCTTACTAAGCTCAAACCACTATACACAATAAAAAAAAGCCACATGGGAAGGCTGAAATTACCAGTCGCTAAAAAGACTAAGAGACAACACAATAAAGAAATATCGAATAAAAACAGAAAAGAATAATTGAGATCAAAACACATTGATTTCTTTTATAAAAATAAAACTTGAACACAAAGTCAAAATGGCATCAGATAAAAACTAAACTGTACAAATGACCTGAAATTCACTAGAAATGATATGGGTGCTGTCTTTACGGAGAATACTTATCAAGTAGAAAAAATTATAAAGGGCAAAATTGAGCAATTCGTATATACTCTTTCAAAACAATTAATTTCAAAATCATGAAGATCATTAGGTATCAACTGAACCCAGTAAATTAATCAATTTATACCTCAACACAAAGCCAGTGAGATCTGTCATTATCCAGAGTGTCGGGCGACAAAAAAAGAGCAACTACAGGCAGAAGTAAAAAAGCGAATAAATTTCGCGAATTAATGGTTTCGAAGCTCATAACGTAAAAACCTTTTCGCTAAAAGTAGTTATTATGGTATAAGTGTTGTTTTTTCTGTGCCGACAATTATTTAATTAATGAAACAACAGTAGGGAATATCTGCGGTATCCCTTGAATGAGAAGGCAAATTCCCGCCTTGCTGAGACTACGCTAAAAGCTGACAGATGAGAGTAAGAGTAGGAAATCTTCAAAAACCATCTCATTTGTATGAAAAGAAGTCTTTAAAGTCATAAGTATCAGCTAACCAAATTTTTCAAATAAAATTATTTCATAGAAAAACTTTTTCAACTCAGAGGGTAAATTGGACTTGTCATTAATATATCAAATTTAAAAGATTGCAAGTTAACAACTAAAACAGAAAAAAATCAAAATTTTACGAATAATTTTAAGCAAACAGTGCTTATGCCAAAAGACCATAAGCTTTTCGCTGAAATTATCATGTATTTCTTCGCCCATCATTTGCGCGTATATTTGAATGTTAAAATTTGAGCTTGGACTTGATTGCATTCCTGTCTGTAATTAACATAAAAAACAAAAGGTCAAAAAGTCGAAATATTGACAGCGCCGCATTACAGTCCGGTTTCTTAACTGCGAAATTTTGAGATTGCACCAAACTGGATGTTGCTAATGCTGCTTGTCCTCCATTAAAAAAAATGGTCCCAGATGTTACCAAAGTAGATAATTCGATACAACATTCAAAGCTAATCATGATTAAGAAATAATCAATCACAACCAAGAAAAAAAGCTCAAAATTAATTGATAAATTGTGGACACTTATCGAGTTATATTAGCGGAAAACCAATTGTTATCAAATGAAACAATTTAATAGTTTTATCGAGAGCTCCTTAGACAGTGATTTGGAGCTATTATTATTTAAACCTCATCATATGACTACAAACAGTAAATGCAATAATGTTAATTTAAAAAAAATCATAAACCATTTATAAGCAGTTGTTGGAGCAATAAAAACCATGAGTTTTACTCAAACAACTTAATATTTACTTGTTCCGCCTCATTTGAAGATATACGGGAGTTTTCATTGACCAAAAAATCTGTAGTAGATTTGCTTGCATTTGAGATGAAATAATGCCAAAAAAGTTTTAAAAGGATAGACCCAAAATACTATCAGAATCCTGTTTTGTTTCAAAAATATTTGATGAGAACTGGCATTAGTTGTTTTTAGCTCCAAACATATGCAATTTTGATAATTGTCGATTTAAATTAACGAACGGCCGCTGAGAATGTAGTACCAGAAAACTCTCTGAGGAATCTGAGGAAAAAATTGCCGTTGTCTGAGTAACCAAAGGTTTTTTCACCGGTTTTATCCTCTACACTACCAATCAATTAGTACAAAGTTATATATACAAAGTGAATAAGCATTTTTCGCACTATTTTTCATGATAAAATGGAAAACATATGAATTTCCGAAGACTTAGTCAAAATTTGTACTCAAAAATGTTGTTTCAAAGAATTCAGCAACTTTCGTTTATCTTTGAACGTATAACCAGTGAGACGACTTTTAACGTTTTCATCAACAATTCAGCAAAAAATTTGAGCAGTGAAGTTAACTTTCACAAAACTTGACAAGCTTTTTAATGATTCCACTCAACACTATACGATGAATATATCGATCGGCGAATTTTAACTGAACAAAAAGAAACAGTTGAGCATATAGTTCCTCCCCCCTAAAAAGGGTAGGAATAATTATATGATTTAAAGAAATACTTTTTATGGCAAAAATTGAATTAGGCAAGTACTTGCTTATTAAAAAAAACCATTAAAATTGTTTTCTATTTTAAAACTTTGCTTCATACTCCAATGTAAAATCTAAAAGAAGCATTTCTCTCCTCTATCTCTATTCAGAATCAGTTTATTAAAAGATAAGTAGCTATATTTTACAGAGTGGGGTGTTACGAGAGATTTGAAATGATCTAGAGGTTAAAAATTAGGTTTATGTGCTCTCCCTTTTTCTGTGGGTCGGTTCTGATTTTTTGACATTTGAAGTAATATTTTAATACGTATAGAATTTTCTTTTAGTTCTGTTGATAGCTCTCTTTTTTGAGTAGTTTTTCAGTGAAAAATTTTGTGCCTGCTTTTACTTGCCTCTGTTATCTGTGAGAAAATGTTGAATTAACGATATCAAAATTTTATCCTTTTTTCAAATAAAATGTCTTTTTTTACTTCAAATGATTTTACTTCAAATTGACAAGAAACGTTATCTTTTTATGAAATCTTGAACGATATTTTTTATGAAATCAGTTTAATGAAAACTATGCATAGACCAGTCTATTATAAGAACTGATCTGGACCAGAAACACAGTCTTTATTTCGCTATTTTTGGCAACTGACTTGGAGGGATTTACCCACACATAGCGAATTATCAATTTACTATTCAGTTTTCTCAAAAATTTGGTTTTTATTTGTAATCGTCTTTGTGGATCTGTCAATCATGAACTGTTTTGTCTGATTTGGAAAGGCTTTAATTCCCTTTAAGTAACAGAGGGGCAACATTTTTGAATGAATAAGCTGCACTCATGGTTCCAGTATAATCTGAATTAAAATTGAAACGTTTAAGAGAAATTGAACAACGTTTAGAAGACAAGTTTCCAAAAGAATTATCGCAGATCAAGAAAATTGATGCACAATTAATCGCAAAAGTTTGTTGGCTAATTAATTGATCTTGGCTGTTCTCTGAAGTGGTGCTCACTATCTGTTGAGATCTCATTCTCAATATTAAAAATAGCATTCTCAATTATAATTTGATTCTATTCTGTTTTGCGGATAATTGAGCAATTATTTTTGAGGACATTCGGGGGGCCGTCCCTTAGTGCCCATATAGTTAAAATGAAACATAAATCCAAACAAGTCAGATAATTTTGTATGAGAAATTTTCGGATTGAAATATTTAACAGTAAACTATCGACAACTTTGAATATGAATGTCTGAAGATTTGAAGGTTTGAAGTTTCACCACCTGAAAGATTATTGAATTTCTAAACATTTGAACGCGTATTTGGAGTTTTACAGGCGTTTAGGTTGTGGTGAATGAAGCCGTAACATTTAATATCAAGAAGATCACGTGATCAGCCAGCCTGTTGAGGTGGCGTTTTATACATAGTTTCAGGGATTGAAAATTCTAATTTATCGTTGTTGTTTGAGCATTTGCTGATATTTACTGTTCTCATTCTGGTAAGCATTAATAAAAATGTAAATGCAGACAGAAATAATTAATTTTATTACCACAAAATTGAATAATATTCGTTGTTTTTCAGAGATATTCCCTTAATTATACTGACCGCTGATCTTCAAAGAAATCTTTTATTGAATTCGGATTGACTGACGCAAATGTGTTTGTTTTTCATCACGTAACTTGCTCCTCCTTTCGCTTTTTAATTTGAGACCATATTCTTATAACAAGAAATTTATAAAAAGAAAACTTTCTGTGAGCTCAATATGCTTCTCATATTGATTATTGTCTCAACAATTTTGAGGAGAAAATAGCGCCATTAGTAGACGAAAAAATCAACGTGACTTTTTGTTCATGTTCGTCATTTGGCACCTTTTTGACAGTTAAGTGGCGATTTTTGACAAATTATGTATAAATTGAGATACAGCAATTGGCCACAAAAATTGCGTGCAGTTTGAT
>NC_134474.1:27406892-27456645 GCF_964194025.1 Convolutriloba macropyga | reverse complement strand
TATATATACAAATACACACATATATATATATATATATATATATATATATATATATATACAAATACATATATAATATATATATATATATATATATATATATATATATATATATATATAGTCAAAACTGCAATATTTTCCAATTTTTGCCAACGCTTGTTGAATGCATAATGGCTAAAAAAACACAAATTTCAGAAATTGGTATGCTTATTTTCTGGATATCAAATTGTCAAAAATATTCCGAAAGCATTTAAGAGTTGTAATATTGATCAAACTATTTCTGAAGAGAGTGCCAAGCAGCTCTATTATTAAAATATAATATAATTTACTTCGAAGCATATTTCACAGAACGAAAATAGGCCAGGCTTTGGGAAATTTGTCAGTACTGTGTCTGCAATTTGTTGACAAGCTCGGCTCGAGTTAGCTTGCGCTTTGTTCCTTTTATTGAAATGGCAGAGAAATACACTACTGTCTATGCTCATAATTTGCCCGTCACATCTTCACCCATTACTTGTCAATGTTCTGACATAGACTTAAATCAAGACTTACCAATATTTTAGATCTGATAGAAGACGTTCCAAGTCTTTCTCTATGTCGTGCAACAATCAAGTCAGAAGTAAAACTTGAAAAAACATTGACTTTTGTCCTTATCGCAACCAAAACGAGTTGGTTGTTCCCGCAACTTAAAACTGATATAAAAACTTACCAAACTAAACTGTCTAGAACAATGTAATTGAACCTTATCTACATTCTCTTACATTTTATGGTTTACCCCTCGTTCAAAGAACAAAACCTTCTTTCCCCAAAACAATTTTGAGGACAAAAGTCTCCCCTGTTACTGGCAAAAGTCTCTTAGGACACAAAAGAGACACAGTAAAGACACAGAAGAGACACAGTAAAGACACCGAAAAGACACAGAAAAGACACCGAAAAGACACAGAAAAGTCACAGAAAAGAAAAGACAAGCAATTTTTTCAGCGACGAAGCCAAGATTGGGTTACAGACGTTACCCAGCAGACGATTTTTTTTTGGAAATTGGGTTTCAGACGTCACCCCGACGAGAGGATCTGTTTTTTTTACTGGTTTCAGACGTCACCAGCAGAAGTCCGCCCGAGGTCTCAGACGTTACCTCTGATGTCCTGTTCCCCGGTTAGAGCCATCCAAAATCTCTACTTTTTTTTTCGACAAAAAGCCTTCAAAAAATTGATTTTTGTCCAAAAAAGAAAACTTTTTGTTACTATAACACCTCGATTGATAAACCTTGACTAGTAATATTATTTTCAAAGCGAGTAAAGGCAATTTTCTAACTTTGAAAGAAAATTATGCGAAAAAAACGCACAAAATTTAGAGAAATGTTCCTTAAATCAGAAAAATCGAAAAACATAAGTTAGTTTTCTGACTATATATCCATTTGAATTGCGGAAAAAACTATTAAACCACCCTTCGGAATTGGCTTTCGATCAAACAAAAAGCCACTTTTATCGATATATCATAACAGCATTATATAAAGTAGAAATGTCAGAAAAAATTTTTTGAATTCAGAAAATTCAAAAAACACAATTTAGTTTTCTGACTACATATCCGTTTGAATTGCGGAAAAAACTATTAAACCACTCTTTTGAATTGGTTTGTAATCAAGCAGAAAGCTATTTGTATCGATATATCCAATCAGTATTATACAAATGAGAAATGTCAGAAAAAATTTTTTGAATTCAGAAAATTCAAAAAACACAATTTAGTTTTCTGACTACATATCCATTTGAATTGCGGAAAAAACTATTAAACCACCCTTCGGAATTGGCTTTCGATCAAACAAAAAGCCACTTTTATTGATATATCATATCAGCATTATATAAAGTGGAAATGTCAGAAAAAATTTTTTGAATTCAGAAAAATCAAAAAGCACAATTTAGCTTTCTGACTACATATCCGTTTCAATTGCGGAATAAACCCTTAAACTACTCTCCTGAATTAGTTTGTAATCAAACAGAAAGCCATTTTCATCGATTTATCCAATCAGTATCATATAAATGAGAAATGTCAGAAAAAATTTTTTGAAATCAGAAAATTCAAAAAACACAAGCTAATTTTCTGACTACATATTCATTTGAATTGCCGAATAAACCACTAAACAAACCCCTACAACAAGTCATTGTCATTCGGTTTGATGGTTTCACCTGTATATGGAAGTAAATAGAAAGTCATTAGGCGCCACAGCAAATATCAAAACTTTCATTTGACGAAAATAACTAGCTTTTTAATTTTTTTTTGGAAAAAACTTCCAAAACTTGATTTTTTGCAGAAGTCCTCGGTCTCAGACGTTGCCGTCTGCGAAGTCCCTTTATCCCTATTGGTTTCAGACGTTACCATCAGCAGAAGAGGAGTTTTCGAAGAAAATTGGTTCCAGTAGTCACCAGAAAATTTGATGTCTCTTTTTTTTCTACTTTCAATATTTTTGAAAAGCAGATCTCAGACGTTATCTGTGGGAGAAAGTTTTGAGAGTTTATTAGAGTCAATGCAATCTATAAATAACGAAAACAGAGTGAAAAACAGCAGACAAAGTCACACAGTTTTAAAGATAACGAAAAAGCTTTTGCAAAACCCGAAAAAAGACAATACACCAAAGAGTTCTAAAGATTTCCACAATATGATTCGTCTCTGCAAATTTCTAGCATTCAGCAGCCCTCCTGTAGCCCTTGTTGCCTAAACGCATCGCATTTTTACTAATTTCTTATCTTTAGTCGTCACAACAACAATAAACTCCTAGGAAAAGAACAGGTTTCAAAGTTATAAATTCGCAAAAACTGTGAGAGGTATTTATTAATCATAGTGTTTGGTTAGGGTTAGGGAGTTAAGACAAATTTTCTTGGGTAGTTTCATAAGCTTTCTGGTTGGTAATCTATTCCTATTTGAGGGAAACAGACGAGTGTTTTGAAGTTTTCAAGAAAAAGGAGTTTAATGTAACAATTATTTGAGTTCTGGTCTAATATTGGTTCAATTGCATAATTGTAGCAAAGCACAAGTTTCCTGTCTACTACAGTAGCCAGAGACACTAGTTAAAACAGTTAAAGCCAGCTATTTAACCAAAACTTGTGTTAATTCAACAAAAAACAAGCAATTATTTAAGTCTGTTGAACGAAAGTCGATTAAAGCGCGCGAACGTTCGGAAAAGCTTTTAAGTTTTTTTTTTAGCGCAAAAGGCAAGATTTAGCACACAAAACACATTCTAGGACATCACTTTTTGAGAAAATTTCCGTCGCCGGTCTTTTGAACAAGAAAAAACTAGGATCATTAGCATTCAAACCTTAGACAATTTTTTTTTTACATCAAAAATTTGCGTCGCTCCGGTTCTAAGCCGTTTTTCACCTTCAGTAACGAGCTTCTTCACCTACATCATCAACAATCAGCTACAACAAAGCAGCAGCCACCAATATGTCAAAGCAGAACAGCGCTGAATGTCAGTTTGCCATCAATATGTTCAAAGCGACAGAAATGTCAATGAAGAAACTGCTCGATCTCCTTGAGAAAACTGTGGAGCAGAAAAAGAGTTTCCGGTCATTGTCTTTGATGATCAACAAAATCAAAGGCCAGGAAACAGAGCTCAAGAAACTCTCAGAGGAAGTGATGAGACAGCAGCCACATCAGAGCACTGCATCATCAATATTGAATAGGCAAACGACACTAATAACTCGCCTCAATGAACTGGAACTGCAAGTTGATCTGTTGGACGACGATGGCCAGCTCAGTCAGTCTTCTAGTCGCATTAGAGATGATGTCAGCATGATCTCCAGCAGAAGAAACCTGTCTCGGCAATCAACACCTGCGCCCAGTGACGACAAGGAACGAATCCAGCATCAGCGCGACATAGAAGGAAAGCAGACCAGCAGTAACATCTTCAATCAGCCGCCTCCATTACCACCACGGCCAAGACAACCATCACTGTTTCTGCAAACATCTAATGAACCAGGACTTCAAATTCAACATGTGCTTGAAGCCCATCAAAGAAATCCTAAAAAGGAAGTTCATGAAAGTCTTCTAAAATCCAAAACTAAACTTGGAAACGAATTAAACGTTCCGAATCCTTTTCCCTGCTTTGACAAAGATATCAGCCAAAAATTCACATCTCCAACAAGATCAGGGAAACTTGAAATTGCCTCCAACCTGGTAAATAGAGATGTCTGCGATATTGAAACAGCTCAAATCAACTTGAGTGACAACTTTGACACGTCGCAGAACCTTTTGCCTCCAATCCAAAATTTGAACCTTTCAGGTAATCACTCACTTTCAAACCCCTTCATTTTGGCAGATCCAACTATTCATTTACAAGCAGATGGTCTTTTTGCCCAAAACTCGGCATTGGAGAAAACCCTTAATTTAAAGTTGCCAAAGCGAAGAAACAATCAGGATTCATATGCCAACAGAAATCCTCAATATCATAATTTTCCCAATCTACAACAGAATGTTGGACCTTCTGAGGTTCAAATAGGAACAAATGGATACCTCGATAGTCAAGTGTTGAACTGTGATCTGCAAAAACTCCCCTGCTTACCCACAGTGGCAAACAGAACCTCACATCTTCCAAGTACAACTGATAAAATAGTGGCAGAAAACAATTGCCTACAATCCAATCAATATATTAATCCTATAACTGGGGTACATTCCGCAAGTGTTCCTCCAATTACCGTACAACTGATGGAACAACAGCATCAAAATACCGTCTTAAATCCTGCAGCTCCTAATTTTCTGCCAAACCAGGTAGCTCCACAATCAAACGGAATTGCGGCTCCTCTGCAATTTCCACAACCTGTTAACAGTCAACACGGTTTTACCAGCACTTTCCCAGTTAACCAAAATGTGACACAACCCAGTCAGTTGTGTAACAACCAGTTTGTTCCTGACTCTCAAGTTCCATCGAACTGTCAAGCTCCATTAACTTCCACGATCCATGCCCCAATGTGCATTAATCAACACTCAAATCCTGCTGGACAAAATCAGTTGAGCCAGCCTTTAATTAACCAGAGTTTACCGCCCACTGTCAATCAACACATAAGCTCAGCATACTCGAACCCTAATGTAACACAGGAAAAAGGAAATGTTGATTTCAAGCATTCAATCAAATTGCCACCTTTGAAACTTCAGAATTTCAATGGTGATCCTATCCACTTTCACGAGTGGATCAATAATTTCAACACGATGATTCACAACAACCCTTCCATTACAGACACTCATCGTATAACTTACTTACAGAATTCTGTGAGTGGGAAAGCAAAAGACTTGATTCATGCTTACTCCTGCGATCCATCCTATTATCAGACAGCACTGAATGAACTAATCCGACATTTCGGTGATCGTACTATAGTTGTTAATGCGTTCATTAACCAGCTTGAAAACTGGCAAATGAACTTCCAAAACAAGCAAAGCTTCATTGCCTTTTCCTCATTTTTGAAAAGACTTGTGCAAGCCTTCCAATACCTTGGCTTTACAGCAGACCTCCAGTCTACAACACTCATTAAGAAAGCCAAAGAGAAAACGCCACATCATTTGGTTCTGAAATGGACAGAACATTGTCTCACCGAGCTCAACTCAGACCCAACTCTTGTGGATTTTCAACAGTGGTTGGGGCTCCAAGCTCAAATCTACGACAAAGTGAGTCGAGAAAGCAATCAAAGAACCATCAGTTCTCAAGCCTCAAAGTTTGTCAACTCGAACAACCCGCAAACCAAGCAATACAATGGCAATCTCTCAGTGTCAGTCAACAACGCATCAGCGGAAAACAGTAGAAAACAATGGAACTTTGGGCCTCAGCAAAAGCAACCGTCAATTTCACAAAACGTTCCGAACAAAACCTTTAACACAAAACGATCTTGTGAGAAGTGCAAACAAGAACACAGCAATGCCACATGCCCTGAGTATCAATTGTGCTCACCAAGTGATCGATACAACCTTGTCAGCCAAAATAATTTGTGTACAAACTGCTTGAGCAACAAACACCACAAACAATCGTGCCCATCGCAAAAACGATGTCAGGTTTGCAGTGGATTCCACCACACAACCCTTCATGATCCCGCCAAGCAAATCAAACGCCCTACAGCAGCTTTTTCTACTTAAGTTTTTTCTGGTAACAATCCAACAGCTTCGTCTGGTAGCAAAGCTTCAAGTCAAACTCCAAATACATCTTCTCAACAGAAAAGTCAAACAAACAAAGCCCCCAACAGCCGTTATGGCCAAACTTTCAACAACCAAAGCCAGCAAAACGTGCAACGACGTAATTTAAACGGCAATGCAATTAACCAATCGTTCAGCATTAACCAATGCTCAGAAACACCGAAGAATTGGTATGAGCAATTGCAGCTTATTCCAGTTTCATTCCTCAAGGGGAATAAAGCCTTCGATACCTACGCCCTCATAGACCCCGGAAGCCAATTCATTTTTGTATTGGACGCCATAGCTGAATTTCTTGAGCTTCCCCGTGAAACACAACAGTCAGTACCACTACAATTTCTCAATACAGAGAACAGCATGTCCCTCTCAAAAATTGTTGAGCCAGTCACAATAACTCCATATAAGTCAACTGAAATATCGTTTGAACTCTCTCGAACGTTCAGCACCCCGTCTCTGAACGTCGCAGCTGCAAAAACTTTTGAACTTAATCAAATTTGTGATGCCTTCAACAGTTTGCGCCACATACATTTCCCAAATATTGCCGATGGCAAAATCGGCGCCCTCCTCGGTGTTAACGCATTCGCATTCACCTACCCTACACATGTTATACCTGGCAATCAAAATCAACCGTTTGGTGTGAAAACTAAACTTGGTTGGACCCTCGCTGGTGAATATGAGAATTGTATCTCAGCCACCACTCAACAGCCCGCAACTCAGCAGAAGAAATTTATTTTCCATGTATCAAGAAACAGATCAGATGAACCCGGACTTGACGAACTTGTTCAACAGTTCTGGAGTATTGAAGCTGATGGCATTCAGAAGGACCGTGAACAAATTTACACAAAGCAAGAAGAACAGTTTCTTGATATTTTGAAGAACTCCATCAATCACAATGGTGAGAGATATGAAATCAAACTGCCTTGGAAATCAGAAATAAATTTGGAAAACAACTTCTATTCTGCACTGAACCAAGTCAAAAGCCTTAATACACGCCTTCAACGTAAACCTTTGTTGCAGGACAAATACAATGAGACTCTCTTGACAGACCTCGAGAAAAACTATGTCAAACCGGTGGAAATGCAAGATCCTCAACCAGACAGAATTTGGTACCTGCCACACCATCCTGTGGAAAATATCAATAAGCCCGGAAAAGTCCGCCGAGTTGCAAATGCCGCTTCAAAATTCCGCGGCCGATCGCTTAATTCAAACCTTCTTACAGGACCAGATCTCCTTAATAACCTTTTAGGTGTCCTGATGAGATTTCGAGAACATCCCGTTGCAGTTCTTGCGGACATCGAAGGCATGTTTATGCAAATCGCCATCCATCAGATTGATCAATCTGCTCTTCGATTTCTTTGGTTAGCAGACAATCAGATACAACAGTACCAATTTACCAGACTCATCTTTGGAGCAAATTGCTCACCTTCGTGCGCAATATACGTTCTTAACCATTGTGCCAAAGAAAACAGTCAACAATTCCCAGAAGCCCTCAAAGCCGTCAGAAAGCACTTTTACATGGATGACTACATCCAATCACATGCAACAGAACAAGACGCTTGTAAGGCAGTTTTTCAAACAAAAAATTGTCTGCAAACAGGTGGGTTTCGACTCACAAAATTTGTTTCAAACAGCTCTCTAATTCTAAACCAAATCCCTCCAGAAGACAAAGAGAACAAGACAGATATTGTTAGAGTTCTTGGTGTTAAATGGAATCTTGAGAAAGACTGCTTTTTTATGAAACCTCTCACTGATTTCCCAAAAGATGCCTCAGCATACACTCAACGTAAGATCTTTAGTCTTGTCTCCTCGATCTTCGACCCAATAGGAATAATGTCGCCATCAACGATCCGTTTCAAAATAGTTCTTCAAGAACTGTGGAAACTTGGGAAAAAATGGGACGATCAAATTGCCCCTCAAGTAGTTAAACCACTTCAAAAGAATTTGGATTTATACTTTTCTTCCCCAGAAGTGACATTGAACAGAACTCTGAATAAGAGTTGCCATTCACCAGAAAGTGAAAATGAAATCCATATATTTGTCGACGCCTCAGCTGTAGCAGTTGCAGCCGTTGCATACTTGAAAACAGTTCCTCACTCAGCCACTGATGTTGAAACTTGTTACCTAATAGGCAAATGCAAAGTTGCCCCAATTAAACAAATCAGCATACCCAAATTAGAGTTGGAAGCCGCAGTCATCGGAGTGCGCCTTCTTTCAACCATCATGAAAGAGTCATCATTTCACATTACTCGCTCTACACTCTGGACAGATAGTCAAGTAGTACTTGACTGGTTATCGACAACCAAGAAGCAACCTGTTTTTGTTGCGAATCGCCTCAAAGAAATCCTTGCATCAACTGATGCTTACCAATGGAAACACGTTGCCACCAAAGAAAATCCAGCTGACCACGGGACCCGTGGTCTCAACCCAGACGAAATTACAGCCAAGTGGCTAACAGCGCCAGCATTTCTTTCCACAAGACAGCTCAGCGCTGCTGAAAACTCTTCAAAGCATGTGTTAGCAACGCATGAAATTTCACGCAATTTGTCGGAGCAAATAATCGACCCGACACGGTTCTCAACTTGGAACAAGTTGCTCCTGACTTTAGCAACAGTCTTCAATTTGCTCTTTCGGATCAAAAAGCAAAGGCCTAAAGATCACCAGTATATAACAGAAGACGTCATTCTTGCAAGAAATCAGCTGATCAAAATTTCGCAGCAAAATTTCTTCTTCTCAACAATCCAAGCCCTGAAACGTGGTTCCAGGATAGATTCAAAGTGCAAAATCCGTTCGCTCAACCCAATGTTGGACAACAATGGAATCCTTCGGTCATGCGGAAGACTGCAATTTGCGCCAGATAACCTCGAAGTTGAGAAATTTCCGATTATACTGCACGCAAAGGACAAGATAGCGAGACTCTATATAGAGCATGCACATAACATTTGCGTTCACCAAGGAACAGAGCCAGTGAAAGCTTTTGTGCAGCAAAGATACCACATCATTGGACTCAGAAAAACACTTTTGAGTATAAAGTACAGATGTTTCCTCTGCAGACGATTTGCCGCTCAAAACATTCAACCCGTCATGGCTCCCCTCCCTGCCTGCCGTTTCCCGACAGACTCTACCCAGTATCCTTTCGCGAACAGCGGAGTCGACTTTTTTGGACCCTTTTATATAGAGGATGCCAAAGGACAGATTGAAAAACACTACGGCCTCATCTTCACTTGCCTGGTTACTAGGTGTGTCCATCTAGAAGCTTGTCCCGATCTCAACACTGACACTTTTTTAAACGCCTATCGACGTTTTGTAAGCCGCAGATGCCAGCCAACAACAATGCTCAGCGACAATGGCAAGACATTTATTGGTGCATCTGAGGAACTAAAAAGATCTGTGAAACGTCTCGACAACGACAAAATCTACAAAGCAATGGCAGCAACGAACACAACCTGGAAGTTCAATCCTCCCTATGGACCTCATTTTGGCGGTATTTGGGAGCGCTTGATCCAGACCGCGAAACGCACTCTATTGATCATTCTAGGCTCCAGAAGGCTGTCGCTTGATGTGTTCAGGACAATTTTGGTCGAGACCGAAGCTATATTGAACTCCAGACCACTAACGATTGTCGCTGACCTTCCAGAAAATGAAATGCCTCTCACGCCAAACCATTTTCTGATCAACAGACCGTTCAACTCTCTCCCACCAGGAAAGTTCGACAGCCAAGAACCCGCCAGTTTCAAGTCTTGGAAGAATGTGCAGCAAATGGTCAACCATTTCTGGAAACGACTCGTCAAGGAGTATCTTCCGACACTGTTAAAGAGGTCCAAATGGAGCGATAGTGACCAAACACCACTCAGAGTCAACGACATCGTTTGGATTCTGAAAGATATGACTCCACGTGGAATTTGGCCCCTTGGACGTGTTCTTGAAGTCTATCCTGGACGAGATGGACAACACCGTGTGGTGAAGGTGAAAACGGCTTACGGCACGTACGTTCGTCCGGTCTCCGCCCTCGCACGTGTTTTGGCTGATTAGCCTATTTTTTCGTGACCTTTTTTCGAAACGGTTTTCTAGGCAACTTGGGTTACACCCTCTTCGACGATCTGGTCAAACGTCTGTGATGTGTTAGTTGGCCTCCTCTTTCCTCTGGAGCATGTCGTGCAACAATCAAGTCAGAAGTAAAACTTGAAAAAACATTGACTTTTGTCCTTATCGCAACCAAAACGAGTTGGTTGTTCCCGCAACTTAAAACTGATATAAAAACTTACCAAACTAAACTGTCTAGAACAATGTAATTGAACCTTATCTACATTCTCTTACACTCTATATTAATTATCCCAGTCCAATGATTGGAGTTTCTTGGGATCAGATTGGATTAAGGCTTGTTGTTCAATGCGATTTTTTGGTTTTGGGTAAGGTCAACAACATAGATCTGACGTAACAATCTTAAATTTTTCCATTTTTTTGTCATACTATTGGAGAGAAACAAGGTCTCGCTACCGCAGGCTTATCTGAAAGTGGTTGGGAATTTATTGCGTTGCCTTTGCCGAACTCAGGGCTTGATTCAGAGATTTTGCGGAGATCGCCTTGGCAGAGAGAGGCCAAGACTTGAAGACTTGGGACCTCTCTTGGGGGAGACCCAAAGGTTTGCTTAAATTTGTCTGTCCATAAAGACCTCAAAGATCACCTCTGGCGTTTTCTCTTAGAAGCCCTGTATTCGAACTGATCAGTCTCTGAATCAGGCCCGGGAACATTTGAATTTTTTCCGAATCAGGCTTGATGGACAATGAGAATGGTACGGGCATCAGTTGAAGAGTTTATGGTAACACAAACTGTTGGCGCGAGGCTCGTAGCTATCATGCTGGTTAATGATTTCCTCGAGAACAACCTCCAAAAACAATATACAGTTGTTAAGAACTATAATCAGAAGATATATAAATGTCAAGAATCATTTCTAGACGAAGTTCATGGAAACCTATTCGCCCTTTCCATGATCACTGCAGATTTGCATAACGGGTTAGCAAAAGTCATCCAAAAAAACGATGGCTAATGGGGTGATTATTTATTTTTTATTGATTGTAATAGACCGTGTAGTTATTGCATTTTAAGTGTTTATAATGCGCCCTTTGGGATAAAATAACTATTATTCCCAAATTTTGGAAGCTTTTTAATTTTGTCACCGTTTCTCGATCAAAATATACCCACCCATATCCAAGTCACCATCGAATACAGAAATTTATTTTTTTACAGGTACGAATAACTGAATAATAGTTTTTCGTGCATTCAAAGATCAAATCTTACAAAATTGCGCATTCGGAAATTTTGAACTGAATACAATACTTTTATTACAATCAATTCAAATTTATTGGCGTTTATAACAAGATTACCGGGATTTCAAGTGAAATATGGGTAGATTTTTATTGAAGTTTTTGTAGTTAAACCGTAAAAACGTCTTTGATGCCACGATAAAGACAGTTGTTTACTCAAGACCAAGACAGTCTGCTCAACTGTTAGGAAGTTTGAGCTATTCAGGTCAGATATAAATTATGCCATTCTTAATCTACAAAAGAGCGTAATCCTATTTTATAGTGCACTTGGAGAATTAGATGGGATCTTATTCAGACAGATAAATTAGGGTTTCAGATGGGAGTGAAAGAATACGCATAATGAGAGTAGTCTACATGCGCTTAGGAGGCCTTCGTCAACTCTTTCTTCACCTCCCATTTTGAACTAGATATATATTTTTCACAAATCCGAGTGGAAGAATGTGAAAGAAACTGCTAAATAAAGAAGTCATTGGAGCGAAAAATTGCATTATTCGTCAAAATGATTCGAAAATAGAAGGATCAATACTTAAATTAAACTTACGTAATTCTGTATGTTATCGTAATTATTACAATTTAACAAACTGAGAAGCTGGTGTCAGTGTTTTTAAAAAGCAAGGGTTGATAGTTAAGAGATAAGTTATAATCAGTTTCAATGAATTGATTTTTCTACGTGATTTTTCAAGTTGCCATTCATATTACCTATATAGCAGAAACTACAAATTGTTCAATTGCTCAAAGCTAATATATGATTACAGCGACATTTATGGAGACGACTATCTAAAAGCTATAATAAATTTGTCAAATAGAAAATCGATACCCACTTTAGAAAATTATCAAAAAGAAAACAATTGCTGTTAAAGCACTCAATTAGAGCTCTCAACTAAAGCAAAGAAAATATTTCAACAGCTTTTATTACAATTAAAAGTTGTTGTCAATGCTTCAACGTGACCTGGAGTTAAAAAACTCGTCTCTTGACTCTAATTATTCTTCGAAATCACAGAAGACTAGAATTTGTTCTGATCACTAAGCTCGTAATTAAGATACTACAAATAAAAAGCTTAAGACTTATTTTAGTTCGAAAAAGCGGTATAGATTAATTGCAACGATATTGGATTCAAAACTGATTTGAAATCATTTTGAAGCGGCCATAAAAGTTTCAAAATTATAAAGAGAAAAATCCTCATTACGATTGTACTACCTACACACGTGATTAGAACCTAGTTGATTTATGGCTGTTCTATGTCCTAAAAGATCAATAAAGTTACATGCTTCGTAAATCCAAACATGACTATTAGAACATAGTAATTTATGATAACACGACGCAGTAAATATTCCTTGCAACAATAAATTTAGCGAAACGACAATTAAGTTCAAATTTTCCCTAAAGTGAAGAGAACTTCAAGATTTTTCTACAGAAAGTTAAAAAGATCGCTCTGATATGCAGATTGGCCAAAAATTAAGCAAAAAAGTTTGACGGCTTTGAAACTAAAGAGTTTCAACTTTTAACCCGAAGAAAACAGAGGTGTTAATCAAATGTGAATGAATTTACGACTTAGTGAAATAAGAAATTAATTTGAGCGAAAAAAATATCCTGCATCCATATCACAAAATTAACAAAGAGAATTGGTAGTCTGCTGTTCCAACCTATCAAACAATGAACAAAATATACAGTTTCAAAACCAGAAATTTTGCCCCCACAATTTCTGCCTGTTAAACATTAGAACATAATCTAACCCCTGCTATACGAATACTAATAACAGTACCAATTGTGGTTTCTACGTTATCGCATTGGAGCAGCACTAGGCCAAAACGGCCTGTGCTCAGCTGCCCTTCTTCTTATTATTTCACACTGTTTTTTTCTTTACGAGCAGCATTTGTGGTATGAAGCATTCACCACTTTTATTGCGTATAAAGCATTAATGTTGTGCCATTAATGCAGCCAACATTGGTCATACAATGATCAAACTGAAACCTTTGATGAGTGAGATCTCATTCTCTAGCAGACAGCTTCAAGAACGCAGGGCATTGAATTCTAAATCTGTGGCGTGCCATTCACACACATTGCCTCTCGGCAATCAAAAGGACGACAAGTATTAGTTGAAAATTAAATGGCTAAACATTCAGATTTCGTCAAGAACAATTGTAGTAAAGAAAAAACAGGACCTGAAGTAAATGCAATCTCATTTTTCCTTTGCAGCCATTTATTTCTTAGAATTGTTACTTTGCGTTTTAAACAGAAAAAAAACAGAAGAATTTCTGCAAAAAAAAACAGAAACCTTCATATTTTTTAAAATATATTTTATTACGTGTAAACAGCATCCATTATTTTGATTTTTATAATCTCATATTAATTTTTGTTAAAACTAGAAACAAAAAATTAAATTCAATATTACTAAACCAAATCTCAGTAATCACTTCTGAACAAAGTATAAAGTGTTAACTACGTTTGTTGTATTTTTTTGTACTGTTTTTATGAAACGCTCTGGCGTCTGTTGAAAAACAGTTTAAGCGAAAAAACTTTGAAGTAAGCTCTCAAATTGTAAAAAAAAATGTTTAGCGCTGCAGTAAAAGAGCATGTTTAAGCTCTTCAGCCTAAGTGTTGCATATAAAGACAACTTTTCAACAGTTTTTGTATTTCTGAGTGTCGCACCCATAGTAGCCAATCAAGCTCTATATATAAATTATAACTTGCGCCTTTAGCACCCAAGTTATGGTCAAAAACGGTAAATCCCTTACTATAAGGAATAATGGAAGTGAATGTCAACCACCTCTGACTTCTTCAATAAAATCAACAAATATGAAGCGCATCAACGGAAATAGGTTGGGCAAATGGCAATCAGGAAAAGAAAGGGTTTGGGCAAACGGAAAGGTATGTGGGGGAGGAAATTGTGGGGGGGGGGGAGAGAAAGTATAAAGGAACTTGGTCCCTTTTTAGAGCAGAAACCTCATCAACGCAACATAGCAGCATAAAATATGGGATCTATTCCGATTGCCCCCCCCAGTACGTTATGCACCTCCCAATTACAGAGCTCGTCATTACGTAGTAATTCTTTATGTATAAATATGGCACGAGCGTCTGGGGGGGGTGCAAAAAATATCTTTTTAAAAATTACAAATAAATTTTGTAATCTGTTTTGAGGACGTGAAATTCTTGGGATGTACACTCACTTTATCGGAGATCAGTACTCAAGAATTTCTAATACATTGTCACTTTGAAGTATACCAATTCTGCATGTCTCCGCAAAAAAAACCATATGCCAAAACTGATTCAACAAGAGCCAAACTCGCTCAATGTTCCCTATGTTCAAATAACCCTCAACTAATTTCAGATGACAGGAATTGCGAAAAGGAATGTAGCCTTTAACGGAACGAGCTAACTGCCAAAAATTTCGCCAATCGTTAAAGAGTGTCGAACGATATTCGATCACGGCTGTGGTTCACGAAAATGGCGAACACCTAAAAATGAATCAAGATAACATATTAATTACCCAAAAATCCCCCGGAAGCGCAAAATTTCGGGTCCTAAAGTAATATCAGTTCTGATGGTGGCCTTGACCATTAGGCGAGCTCGGCATTATCAGTCTTGTTATTATTGTAAATATCTCAGAGAAAATTAGAAAATTTTAACAATTACTTCAGTGAATTTATTTCTCTTGAACTCTGCAGTTTGTTTTGACTGCATTTCTGTCACCTGTCGTGAATAAAAGCAATTAAAAATTGTCAGAATGCCGAAAAGCCAATTTTTGGCGTTTTGTTTCTAAACAAAACCAAGAGAGCTGCCTATGTGTTGATTTTGAGATACAGAGACCGTTAAACTGAGCAGGAAAGATTGTTTTTGCTTTTTGGAAGTGTAATTTTGGCCCCGGGAGTAAACAAAAGATTTTGTTGCTGACAAAGAAGTTTGCACAAAGGTGGCTGCAAACTCATTCTATTACGCAATTTGATTATTTTTGACAACAAAATAACCATTTATTGACGTTTTCTTTGCGTCAATGGCAGTCATTTTTCTTTAATTTCTGGCCAGGAATTGTTTTTACTATAGTGGAAGTTGCTTGGGTACAAGAGTACAAGTACAAGAAACTTCTAATTAGTGACAGTAAGGCCAAAACAAGGCGGCTCTGCAATGGGAGTTTGTACATAATGTTCCTACACCACTTATCTGACTTTTTGATTCAATTTTTTTCTACCAAATGAGGAAGAGATAAAAACAACTTTCAATAATTCAAATATTGTTCAAAAATAATTTGTGTATGGATGAAAAAATCGCCTCCCACTCAAAAATTTTAATAAAGAAAATAATGCCGCATTAGAGGGCCAACAGGGCCTTCCTGGAAAAATTTAGGACCCGTCCTTATTGAGATGGCAACAAGTGGAGATAAAAAACAACACTGCTAAACATGGTTAAAATGAATTTTGATTTTTTGAAAACAAATAATGAAAACCATTGGACATAAACTGAAAATTTTTAATAGGTTTATGTTCATCCATATCTAAAATATGAAAAAAATTAAACCTGTCATCATCCAAAATATGCTGTACGTCTAAAAGAACAGACGATAAATACAGAAAAGAAACAAAATTTCGATTGAACTTTGCAAGAAAATGATGTCGAAGAAGTTAAAACAAAAATCTTTTCCCTAAAACAAAAGATATAATCAATTCAAAATCTTTGAAAAAAATCAATGTGATATTTGAACTTGAATAATGAGACTAGGCAACATGTAAAAAAACGCAAAAAAGGGCAAGGCTAAAAAAAACAGTTTTATTTTTTCAAAACAATCAATTTCAAAATCATTACAACATTAGCTTTCAACTGAAATCAATAAAAAAGTTCCTAGTTAAATTTAGTTATAGAAAATCCCTATAACCTGCAGTTATAAAGAATTTTCAAATGACTAAAACAAAAACTACAAATAAAGATAAAATAAAAAAATTCTATTTAATTCAGTTTTATTTGATATATTCAATTGTATTTTCTATTTAGAATTTAAATATGTGATATCCAACCTGTCCATTGTGTGACAAGACAAAAACAACCTCAAAAACAGTAAAATGTGCAAACATGGAAGTTTTGTGAAAATTTGTAGTATTAAAGCCGAAAGCAATTACTTAAAACCTAAAAGCGTTATAAATAATAAATTTTAATCCCTTAGAAAAGTGAGACAAATTGTTTAATGCTCTTGAGCTACAATTTGATTAAAAAAGCGAAAATAGCGGCAAATTCAAGGATCCCCTTTTTATTTTAAAAGCTTAACATAAAAAGGTCAATAGTAAGCCTCCATTTCAAATCTTCTGTTCTTTAATTAATTTTAATAAAGCAAAAATTGTGAAAATATTTTCAAAAACGACAGCTACTGATTGCAATCCGAATCATTTTTGTACTAGAAGAAATAACAATTAGACCAAAGGAAGCTTGATATTGATTTTCGTGCATTAGGAAGGCGTGATTGTTTCAAACCTTCTGGGTTTGGATAATTTGACATAAGAATCATTATATGAAAAACAAATAATAATTTTTGGATAACTATCGAGTTAAATTATTAAAAATCCCGCACAATTTCAATTCAATATCACTCATAAATGTGGCGAGAGTAAAACAAGCCCTCGTTGAACGTAACGACGGTTATGTCGGCAGTTTTTAGGCTCATAAATCCCGCAATTTTAAACGAAGATTCTTGGACTAAAGAATCTTAGTTTTTGCCAATTTTGATGAAAAAAGGTCTAATGCTGAAAAGCTTAGCAAAAGTTTTCGCGAAAAATTTAGATGAAACAGTACAACAACGCTCGCCTATCTTTAAAGATAACACCAACAGCAGTAGCAGTAAGAATTTTAGCATAATTTTTTTTTAGCAAAAATGGCAGATAATTGCGTAAAGAGACGAAAAAATGGACAAAACCAACGAAACGCAGTCAAGTGTTCATAAAAATTTAAACCCTCTGCAATAAATATATCGATCGGCGAAATTTGGCTGAACAAAAAAGAAGCCCATGTGAGTATATAGTTCCTCCCGAACCAAAGTGGGTCGGGACAATTAAGTTCAATTTTGACGGCAACTAATTTTTTGCAGAATTTTTCTTGCTATACATTTTGGCGTATTTAATTATGGCTGTGAAATAATAATTTCGGTTCAAGTTTAGCTGTTAATTGATAAATTTGCGTATTTTTTGGCCTTGAAATGCACGCCTTGACCTTACCTTCCTTCCAAGACCATACTAGACTCAGATTACAATTAAAAGCTTTGTCTGGACAATGGCCTGTGCGTGTCTACATCGACACGTACCTGGCATATACCTTTTCACTGCCCGGCGAGAGGGAGACCTTCGAATTGAAATCATTAGTGGTGCAAAAATAAAAAAGCGGCGATATTATTAAAATATGACCTTGATTCCGGCGTGAAAAGAATTACGGCTTCGATCAATAGAGAGGGCAGATTTCATTCATCGAATAACAACAATTTAACTGAATACTGACAGCAAATCAATTTCAAGAATTTTTACAATCATTGCTTTCATTCAAAGTAGCGAAGAAATTATCCAGAATTGCGGATTACGATGAAAAAAGTTAAGCAAAAAAGGGTGGCACCTGTTAAACGTAAGATGTGTCAGAAGCATAAGCAACCAAAAATTTGCGCTTGTAATACAAGTAGATCCGATGTTCTTGTAGATATAAATATATTTCAAAAAGCAGAGCAGTTAATATGCAAGAGTTAGTACCTTGATTCAATAGTTTTTTTGTCATTCTCAAATGTTTTCTTTTAAAGTTCGTTAGAAAATTTTGAAGGGAAGTAAAGTTTGATGGAGAACATAAGCGTATGCCAAAAAGGAATTTACTGAAAATTGCAAAACGTTGACCTTTTTGAGCAAAGTTGAAAACGTAATGACATTGCCGAAATATAAAAACGAACAGTTTCTCAAAGTTTAATACAACAATGAGGCTCGGTAAAGTCCGTTTGCACATTATATTCCGACGGACACCGCTCAACCACGTTTTTGACTTAGCTCTCAACCAATTGAAGACGTTGAAGATTTTCAAAAATTCATATAATGTTTGAAAAAAATTGGTGTATCCATTTAAGAAATCGCATTCAACTCAAACGCATATACAATTTTTTTAATGATTCAATAGAAGGCCGATGATACTCGTCTTTGTGGAGATTAAAAGACAAGATAAGCAACAGATTCAAACAAACACAACAAACATCAATTCCGACGAAAACTCAATGTCTATCGATCTATTTTATCTGATGTAAATCAATTGGCCTGCATTTCACCAGAAACAAAACGGAACCTGTCTGTATTGAGAATATTTAACACGTAGCCAAAAACAAAAACGGCAAATTTGAAAAAAAACGTTGTTATTTTTGAAAATAATTAAAATCAAAGTTATTAAAACCATTAGTTATCAACTAAAAATTCAATGGTGTCCGTTAATTTTTCAGACGGAACCATTAATTTGCTCTGATCCAGAATGGCAAACAATTAAAAAAAGATCGAATACAGGCAAAAATTAGAAAGATAATTCAATTTTGAGAGGAAGCCTGTAAAATCATAACCTATTCAAAAAAATTTAGTTAAAATAACCAATCGGGCCAATTTTTGACGCTATGTGATTGGTAATTTTTGTGCCATTATTATGATAATCGGACAGGACAGCAAAACACCACCTCAAAAAAAGGAAAATGTCCAGAAATTAAAAACAAATTTACGGAAACTCTTAAAATGAAAACCAAAAATCATTAATTAATTGATAAAACAGGAAGGAAGACTACAATCTAACTCATATGAAAAAAGCTTAGGGATCTATTTTTGCTAAGATTATGCTGAAAAGCTAAAATCTCAAAAAAACATTTATCTTAAAACAATTTTTTAAAATCATAAGTCAAAACAACCATAATTTTGCAAGAAAAAAATAGCAACTTGATTATTGGAAACAAACATTTTTAAACCACTGGTAAGCCACTGGCAAAAAATTTAGTTGCAGAATACGTCTATAGGAATTAGAGATAAAAAAATACCCTTCATCTGAGTAAACGAAGGTTGTGTTGATAATTATCATCTGGTCACTACCAGTCAAATTGGACAAAATGAGCCAAGTGGTCATATTTGATGCCCTTTTTTTCATGACAAAAAATAAAATGCTGAAATTTCAAAAACTTAGCCAAAATTTTACCCGGAACTTTTGATTCAAACAATTCAGGAACTCTTTTTGTCAATCAACGTAAGACAAATGAGACAATTGTTACAAATTTTTAAAATATATAACAAAAATTGATCAAAATTAGCAAAAAAACAAAGTACCAAAAGTGTGAACGAAACAACGTTCCCGAAACCAAACACATAAAATTTGAAAAAAAAAATTATATTGAAAATCCTCGCCTGACAAGAATAAGATTTCTGATGATACTACTCAAAACTCTGTGCGATAAATATATCGATTGGCAATAATTGACTGAACAAAAAAACAGTTGAGCATATAATTCTTCCCCCACTAAAGTGGGTCGGAACAAAAACTATGCTTCAGATGACAAATTTCTCTTAACAAAAACGATGAAAAAATTGGTTTCAATTTTATTCTTTTTCTCATTTTCATTACTTTTGGCAAAAAAACATATTGTAGAAAATATTTTGCCAGGGAGTATTTTTATATAGTGGAAATTTGTTGAGGTCAAGAGTAGGGGTACAAGAAACTTCTAATTGTTGACAGTGAGACAAAAACAATGCAGCTCCGCAATGCAATTTGCACACAATGTTCCCACCCCGCTCATCTGCAGTTTTGGCTTAATTGTGTACCAAATGAGGAACAGATGAAAAAACTTTCAAAAATTCAATTACAGCTCAAAAATAAATCGCTTGACTTTCAAAACTTTTAGTAAAGTAAATTGGGACCCGTCCTCATTTTACTATTGTAGAAACTTATGTACAAAAGTTAGAAACTAATGAAACTTGAAAATTAGCCACTACTGAAACCCAACAAAGAATAAAATATTTTCTACGTCCTTCTATGATATAGTTAAACTTTTGAAAAAAAACCGTTTTGACTATCTAACTTTGCACAGCTGTTCTAAACTGCAAAGCCAAGCAACTGAATTTTATCAAGAATTTTTCAATGGCTTGCTAAGAATTTGGATGAAACATACAAATCTACCTGGAAGTAAATATTCCAGTATTTCCTTGGAAAATAAATGTCAGAAATTGGCAACCATTGTTTCTACGGCTGTGGTCCGTTCTCCCTTGTAATTTTTCCCGAAATAATAATTTTTCCTATCTTTAATTTGGACTGACAGTTAATTGTTCAGTAGGCATTAGAGCTACTGAAAATAATTTCATAAAAAGGTAAAAATAACAAATAATATCATAAAATTGTTTTAAAAAATACTGGAATCTATAATTATGCAAACGTTGCAATTGCAGCTGTCATCAATAAACAAACAAACAAACAAACAAACAGTATACTGCAATATTTAAATTGAGAAAAAGTGAGACAAACAGCCCCAGAAGAAGGGTGTATTCAAGCGAATCAAATAAACGTCATAGTTTTTCACAATCTTTGCTGAACAATTTTTGAATCCCAGAAACTTCCTCTTGTCAATCCAAGATCACAATTTTCTCATTATTGTTTGCTAAATATTGGGACCAAAATGGGTAATCAAGAATGTTCTTTTTATATTCACATATTAATGAAGGACAACTTATAGGAATAATAGAACTAAATAAACTCATGATAGTCGAATCTTTTTTGCGCCCTATAAATTTGCAGCAAATTGGCACTAAAAGTGGGCAAAATTGGCCTGAAATAATTGATAGCCACAAATTATTCTGATTGTAACAGAATTCTGATAGTCACAGAATTTCGAAAAAGAAATAGTATTATTGCAATTTTTTTGTTCTAGATGCTCTAATAATACCATTCAGTTCTTTCTACTTGAAATATATCGATCGACCGGAAATGGTGGAGCAAAAATGGGCCGTTTGATCATATAATCCGACCCAAGTGTTGTCGAACAACAACTGAAGATAATATTCCACAGTCACGCCGGTTAACTCAAGAACAAAATATGCTGATTTAGAGCAGAAGAGTGATCAAACTCACCCGGTGGGTCATAGGGCCTGAGTTGTTCCAAAATAGTTGTGGAGGTGACTGGCGTCTGACTGGCTTTGTAAATTGACAAAACGGAGAAAACACACACCAGAATTGACACCACAATTAGCGTCGTGTAGAACAGGGCTATCAGGGTCGTCACAATCCCCTGTTTCCATTGCGCCCAGGCGCTGGACGCCACGTGGGTAGCTGCGTTGCCAGACATATTTTCTGGAAAAATTTAAAATGACTGTTTAAAATTCGTTTTTCACAATTAAGTACAAATTTTCCACAGAATCGAATGGGGAAATACCAAATGCTTCTTCAAAGATAACTAAACCAATTTTTTTCTCTTCAAATTACTAAGAATAAATTTTATAAATTTTGCATCTGTGTTTGTTTTTGTTTTAAAGTTCAAGCAATGAAATAAATGCAAATACAGAGGAAAAAACAAAAGATAATAAAAGCAAATAAGGAAGATAAAACAAAATAAATAAACAGTTAAGACTGAAGACTTTTATTATGTACTTATTTCCTCCTTCGATTTAAAGTTTGGTTGGGCGGTATGTTTGCATAACAAATGACTATTTATATCTCAGAAATTTTTCACAGAATTACGGAAACTTTTGAAGCAAAAATTCGTCTGTTTTTGTCAATTTTTTCTAATATTCTGCAAAATTGGAATAACTTCCACGTTTTGAACTTTTTGGCAATTTTATTTAAGCTCACAATAAATTTTATATATTTTTTGCAAAGTCAATGACTTCAAACGAGTCCATAAAATTTCACAATAGGAGTAACTGAAACAAAAGCATCAACTGAAAGAACAGCCCGATAGCTTTGCATGTGTCACTAATACCGATAATATCTTTCAATAACATTTGACCGATAGAGGAAAATGAAAATGGTGAACTCAAGGATGCCGGAACAATAGTTTATATCATCTCAACGTCAAACTGTTACGGACGAATGCAAACGACGAAAAATTAATGAAAAACTGGATAAATTGGTGCAATTGATAAACAATTTTTACTCAAAGTATTTTTAAATGGATCAAAGTAAGTGAAATTTTTATTACAAGTGCTGCTGTTAAACCGTCATAAATGAAATTTGAAATATTTTTGTAATTCAAAGTTAAATTGGTTTTCGATAAGGCGTGAAATTTTTATAACAAATAAGAGATATTTAAATTGCTTTGGGGAGCTTGTAAAAGAACGGAAAGGGGCTAGAAAGTGCAAAGCAAGAATGAAATGATCATAAAAACTTGGAGCCGTTACGTCATAAATTTACAAATGAGCTATAAATAAGGTGACCAGACTAAACATTCAAACCTTTCAAAAACAAATACTGTTGTTTGGATAAGTGGTTGACGGGATAAATAAACAAAAGCTGTGAATGATTCAAATCTGAAAGTGATATAGCTTAATCAATTTACACTTTCCCTGAGAAAAAACCTGTGGAAAATAAATAGCATGTCTGCTGCAGTTAATATATGGGTTATCTTGTATACCGATTAATGAATTTGACGAGGAACATGAATAATATAAAAATAGCAAAGGCAGAAAAATTTTGAAAGAAAAAAATGCAGAATAATATTACAAAATCAATATCAAATTTTTTTAAAAAGTCTTGTGTATAATATTGCGCCAATAGTTCTGGGTTTTAAGCGATGTTTTCTAAATTTGGCCTAGTTCGCGCTGCCAAATATGAGAAATAAAAAGAAATTATTGAGCTTTGCGGTCAAAATCTTTCAATGAAGCAACAAAGGATAACGGATAATAAATTGTACTGTTTTATTGCAGAGTTAATGCGATTATAATAATTGACAAAACAAAGCAAAGTCAAGAGCAGAGAAAAATAAAAACTCAAAGCTTCAGCAAATTTTGCCAACAGACTACAAATAAGAATTATAGCTTCAATTTTGAGGAAAACAAATATATAAATTTTGTTTGAAAATTCACGTATTTCATACCATTAAAATTTTATTTGAAAATGATTGGTTAAAATTGTAATCCGCGTAAAACGCAGAAAGCTGTAAAAAGTCAGCTTAACTGTTTATATGTGCTTGGTGATAGAGAGAAAATAAAAGGCTGCATCAAAAGTATATGCAAATTTTTCTTTTTGGGAAAATATAGTATTTTCTAGTTCTGTCGGGCAGAGAAATATGGAAATTATAATCGATGTCTCATATGGCGCATTACTCTGCGAGATACAAATACAAGTATAACCATAGTGTGTAATACCTTTACTCCGAGGACTTGGCTAATTTATCTTTATAGAGAGGGAGGGGAGGAGGGGACGAATACAAACAAGCACCCTAGTGTTGAAAACAAAGGAAACATCTCGACGCCCCCTTACATGTGCATAACCTGTGCGACACGCCTAAAAATCATTTATTCACAACTGATTAGCTAAAAGCAATTGAGCAGCTAAAGTTCATCTGCCCAGTTCATCGTAACAAAGAACCTACCTGCTTCAAATACTGAACAAATCTAGTTCTTTGAACAAATTAGGAAAACAAGGCTGGATAAATCCGGGACCAGCTATGTTGAAATGGAGGGCATTTGTAACTTTCTATCTGCGTTCATAAACCTTTTATAAGTCTGCCCATTTTCAAGCCATCCATCTATCCATTTATCTTAATACAAAGATACCCAAAAACAAAAGCTATAGGGTTTAGCCGTACTCTCAGAAATTTGAAAACGTCAATAGGCCTCAAAGCCAGCACGTACTCATGGAAAAAAAGACGCCTGTATAAGTGTTATCTTAACCACAAGGACTGCTTGTTCCTGTGGTACTTAAAAAAGTAGCTCTCTGGCCCGAGATAATCGGATTATGCGCGACAAAAATTAATGTCAAACGGCTGTTGCAAATAACGCTAATTCTCTTGTTTTGGAATATTGAGTTTTTCTCAATGAGTCAAAACAATGATAAGCATGAATCAAGCTGACAGCCGTTGTTATTTTGTCATATTTTGTCAATACTTTTCCTTTCTGTAATAAGACCCTTGCGAAAACAACCCGGGTCGAGGTTTTGACAAAAAATAATGTAAGATTAGCGGTGAATAGCGGTGAAAAAAAAACTTTTTTCACCGCAAAGCGCCCGCATCTTTTAGCGTTGAATGCGCTGAAAGCGGTGAATTTTTGTAAGAATAGCGTTGAATTTTGCGGTGAAAAATTTTTTTTCACCGCATTCACCGGAATTCTTACAAAAAAGAAACTGCCGTACAAGGGTTCGAACCTCTACCTCATGCGTGTGACCAACTTCGTAATCCACTGCGCCATCTGTCACTTACTTCAATAATATTTCCTGTGAATATAAGATAAGCGTTGAAATTAGCGCGGTAAATTTTTGTAAGATTTGCGATATAGCGGTGAAAAATTTTTTTTCACCGCATTCTGCTGGTAGCGGTGAAAAATTTTTTTTCACCGCATACATTCTGGTGGTAGCGGTGAAATTTTTTTTTTCACCGCATCCTGCTTGTAGCGGTGAAAAATTTTCTTTCACCGCTTAAGCGCTGAAAAAAATTTTCACCGCTTAAAAGTTTTTTTTCACCGCATTCATCGCATTGAACGCAAATCTTACCATTTTACTCAAATTCACCTCAAATCTTACATCTTTTAGCGATTTTCAGCGGTGACACCTCGACCCGGGAACTCAAGCAAAAGGAACAAAACGAATCGTCAATGTGCGTTCGAATATGATTTTACAACCCGCCAAAGGCTAAACATCGTGTGTTGTAATAAAAAAACCATCGTCGGAACCAAAAAATTAAGGACCGTTTAATATCCAAGAAAAATATCTGAGTATTTTTTTTTAAAAACCACTGGTACACGAGCTTGTTGTATAATAACTAGAGCAATATCAAGAAGGATTTAGAAAGCCTGTTTTCAAAAGCAGAGTGATTTTAATGACATGTTTCTTAAAAAGGGCAAAATTTGGAGATAACAATTACAAAACTCTAATTGTCTTGTGCTCAAAGTTAGCTCACAAACTGTCATTTCTGCTTTCAATTGCAATATAGGGTGATTTTGTGTAGGTTTTAGGTTCAATCATTAGTATATATTTTGCGATATCAATTTCATAATATGAGAAAATGGGTCGTGAAATGGCTAAATTTGCAAAAATTTCAAAAAGATTCAGCCTAATTTTTTTGATATAGAGATAAATTCTCTTGAAGGATACATTCGGTTTTTGAAGACTCTTTTATTGATTCAATGCTATTTTAGACCTTACCACATGAAAATTTATAAAACAAAACTAGTTTAACAAAAAATCAGCTGGTGCAAAATTACCAACTCCGAACTCAACTTAGAGCTTTCGAACAAAAAGGTAAGTATTCAGAAAAAACACTCATGAAACGAGGCGAAGGAAAAAAACAAAGAATCCAATAATAAACCAAAGGAGACTTCTTGAAAGAGTATTAACATTGAACATATAAGCAGCCCAGTAACCGTCGTGAAAAATGACTTTCTTGGTTTTAGGTTTGTGTTTCCATGGCTTTTTTGTTTGAGCATTGTCTCTCCATACGTCGAGGATGGATTTCCCTTGGAATAATTACCCGAGTAAACTGTGGATGGTTATCTTGTATGATTTACAAGAGTATGTCAGAATCTAACGAGAGGATGCATCGTCTAACAAAATTTTCCTACAGAGTCTTAGAAGATAAGCATTCGTCTGACATGTTTCTTTCAAGACAAGCATTCGTCTTACAAGATTCTTACAAAATAACAATTCTGCTCACATTTCTGGCAAGACAAATGGAAATAGTCGACATATAACAAAACGTTGTGCATATTTGGCTTTTGATAAGGCAAATCTTTTTGATAGATCAAAATAATTTTCTGAATATCTAACAAATTAATTCACATTTTCGGAAGTTGCACTTTTCTGGCATTAAACCAAAAGTAAATAATAAAATCATTACCATGAAAAACATTGAGTATGTTATCTTGCTTGTCAATTATCAAATAAATAATTGAATAAAAATCACTCAAAAATGCGAAACCATTTCTCTGATTTCTAATACAATAAATGAAGAATAATACACACAAGCGGACCCAATGGGAGTGCAGCTCAACCGAAAAGAACTTGCAAAAATCTGACACGACAACCACTCATCTTAAAAGGATCTTATTTTAAGATCTTACAAAATAAACATTTTTGAAAGAAATTTAGCAGATCTTACAAGATAACCATCTTTTGCAAGAATCTTGTAAGATCATAAAAGATAACCCTCTCTTCTAGCCCCGGCTAGCGTTATTGATTCTCATTTCTTTCTACAAAGTCCATACGCAAAACAAAGCTAGCAATTATTCAGGCACTATCACTTGGAATATTTTTGGAACTTTGCATTAAAATTTATCGATAATTGAATTATTGAGCCAAAGTGAATTTTGGGGGTACACTATATTGGAAGTATTTGCGGAAAAATAAAACTATTTAGCATAACTCTAATAACCGTTATTTTAACAGCAATGAGCTTAGCATGTTATTTTTTAAATCAGTTTTATTACAAAAAAGTTTCCATATTCACGATAACACAAAATCTTCTCCATTACAACTTCCCAAACAGAGTATTGTTAAAAGGCGCTCCCATTATCTGGTTATTTGCAATGGTGCGCGTAAATTCAATTTTTCGGCTTCGAGCAGAAGCCAGCAATAGAATAGGGTCGACCTTAAATTTAGTAGCATAAACATGACGCGATCTAGAGACCAGTTGCAAAAGCTGGAGTCCAATATAGGGTCCAACTTTGGTCCATCTTGGTCCAATTTTGTCAAAAACAGTTGAGCTAAAATTTTTTCATGGACTATTTGAATGGAACATGCCACTTTTTGATCAAGCACGGTTGTTTTATAACTTAAGGCATAAAGCTGGGTGACATTGTTTCTGACTTCAAATATAGCAACATCAAGCGTTGATAGCGTGCTAAGACAAGAAAACGTAACGCTATAATATCAAAAAAAGAGGAAAATTTTCTTGTGCAAGAAAAAAGTGAGCACAACGTGAGCAGAAAAAAACCATCAGGGATGACCTAACGTTTATAGAGATGGCTGATATATCCAGGATCAACAACATATCTGAATCAGTATAATTACTCATCAAAGTAGTCAAACGAAAAGCGTTTCAACTGCAATGGCAATAACTCAGGACATAAAAAGACCGAAATATACATTTGTTTGTCGTCCCTATAAATCCACTTCAAAATTGCTTTCGATGAGTTGAAAACATTTCGCAGAATTTTTCGATGATAAAAAAAATATAAAAAATTGGTTTGCGGGACTTTTTTATAATGTTATTCAAGTTGTGGATTCATCAAAAATGAACAAAAACAGCTACCCAGCTACCCAAGTTGTGAAATACTTTTAATCGTTGAACTTTCAAATTACTGAACATTGAATTCGTAAATGAAAAGAATTTAGCAAAAAATTAGTAAAACTACGACTCCCCTGCGACTGTAAACGATGAAGGTTCTGTGACAAAACAAATATTTTATCAGACGCATTTCTACGTCTACATATTTTTCATTAACGGAAGGATAACTATAACTAATTTTCCATTGAAAAAATCCTCAATCAAAACAAAAAACATAACAATTAGATTACAGAAAACGACTCCAAGAGTCGTTATTGACTCAACTTAACCTAAAATCAGAATAATCAAAGATTTGAAAGCAATAAACCAGAAATGAAGTGCCTAAAAATAATATACAATTTTTTTCAAAAACTGAGAAGACACTCAGAAACTTTAATAGTTTGGTGGTGTGTTTATAGGTGACGTTGGGATCTGGTAGTTCGAAGGCGAAGGACTGGGTTAGATAGGAAGGGACAGATAGTGGGGTGGAGGGAAGTTGGATGATGGAGGTGGAGGATTGGGGATGTGAAGGTTTGGGGTATTTTTTTATGTAGTGGGGGGGGTGAAAACGTAGATGGGAGTGAATACGTAGAAAAAAAACAAAATAAAAACGTAGAATTTTAATACGCTTCTTCGAGTCGTGAAAATCTGTATATTATCAATATTTCTAAGACGTAAATAAATAAACCTTTTTTTTACAAAAATATGAGAATTGAATTTCTTGACACCGAAGAAACAATACATTGCCAAAATATATCGATAGATTAAAAAAGTCTTAGTCAACAACATCCATTTTTTTGAAAAAAAATTGACTTGCTATGTTTCTCATTGTGTTCCCATTCCTTAGTAATGGCAGGTAAAATTATGTTTCTAAGAAAGCGTAAACGAAATGATACAATGTTTGCAGTCAACAGCGTACGGTTTTTAAGAATTTGTTCGTGTGTTATCCTGTTTGTTTTTATTTTGAGTTTTGACCGTTTTCGTTGTTTTTTACCGACAGGATCATTACTGACTTCCTCAGGGACCCCGAGTAAACATATCGGATGTTTATACGCAGTAGTGGATTTTTTGGCTTTGGCACTGTTTTTATAATGTTTAGCATACTATCTAGTTTTTCTTCCTTTTTGTTCTTTTTTGTTGCCATAACATTAGGCGACATTTAAAACAGTGGAAAAGATGGTTTTTGATAGAATTTATGGTAATATTTTAAACACTATAAAATACAGTATAATACAAATCTGACATTTTACGTTATGAGAGAAAAAGTAGCAAAGCACTGAAAACAATTAAAAGTTTCAATTACAAATAACTAAAAACATTAAGAGGTTCAAACGGGATTTTTGGGCATCAAATATCCTAATAAATGTAACAAGATGGTTCAATAACATATCCATGCAGAAAATATAAGAAAACTTTTATAAAAGCTAAAAAATTATAGAAAATCAACTAATTTAGGCTTAAAATATGATCATATTGGACCAAACTTGTCCTTCAAAGACCATTAAAGCCCTTGAAAGTTATGTTCAAATCCAAATTTGAGAGTAAGTTGACCTATGTGAAGCCGTAGAACGATTCAAATACAATAATTTCTAATGGAATAAAACCCACAACGCATCTTCAACATGCAATTAATTTTTACTAAAATCCGCAAACGATTAAAAAGGTATTCAATAAGTGTCCCATTGAACTTTTTTTCTTATTGTGCCGTTCGTGTAAATTCATAATTTCACCTTTTTTACGGCGCTTCTTACAACAATGGTTTTCTTGGAAATATGTAGAAACTTCTTGTGCCACGCACAGACTTGCACCAGCCTTCTTGTTCTAATGAAGTCAGCATCAATGTATGCAAAATACAACGTTTACAGAGCAAAAAAGGTCAGGTCGCTGAAAACTAATTATGATTCAGTCAACATTAGAACCACAGGAAGAAACCTTTGGCTTGATTGATCGTTGAATTTAGTGATTTTGCAATAAGCTTATTAAATAAAAGTCCAAGGGCAAGAAACCCTAATGAACAAACCGAGCTAATTAATATTGCTGAGAGAAATATGAAAATCATAATAATTTCATCATCCCATTTGCTCTGAGCAGCAAGGTTACAGTCACATGACTTCAACCAGAACCAGTAGAACACAGCAACTTTGATTTCTAGGTAACGAGTATAGAAAATTACAAAAGTAAGAGATACAATGCTTGAAAGGAAATTTTATAGAATTTAGATACTTTCGCGAAAAACAGTTAAACCTGAAACTCAATAATCCGCTTGTCGTAAAAAAGTTTTTTATTCGAACAAATGGATGTTCAACTAATGATGTTTGCTAACCTCACTAACTTGTTTGAATTGTAACAAAAGCAGCCTTGCAAAGATCACATTGAAAAATTTTCAGTTTTTATACCGATTAACAGTGCCCATGCACTTATGCTGCAGCCAAAATTCTTACCAGCAAAATGAAACCCGAGATGAGCAACCACTTTTCTACATTTGCGTAAAAAGTTCATATAGCAACTGGCGTCTATTGTTTTTACTATAAAAATAAATTTACTATGAAATCATATAGTAAACGAAAGATAACCACTGGAAAAAGATTAGGCAATAAGCTGCAATTCGTCCTTGCGATACTTTTTTTAGATATTAGAGCTTGGAATTTTGTAATATTTTCAGTCTAGACTGAAAACGACTGCTTCTTTAATAAATTTATTTGAAAATAGCATAATTGTGTATGCAGATTGGGAGAATGCCTTTTAATTTAGCTATACACGAAACGTGTCCGAAATTTAATTTCCAAATGCTCCCAAATTCAATTGTCGGCGTTTACATTTTTAATGAGTCCAAAATTGATAGGCTGGACTTCTGGATAAAGCGCTTACTCCAGGCTATTTAAGATGAATTATTAAAGGTATCCTGGGTTCAAGGGTGGAGGAGTGGGGGTATGAGGCGTGACCAAGTTGAATGAAAGATCCATTAACTTTTCCAGCGTTATTGTACATTACAATAGCTTGGATGCCCCGCCCACTGGAGGAGTAAACTCTTCTAAGTTTAATAGAGCGAAAATAGGAAAGGTGATTCAATTTTGATAATAGCTTGTGACAAAGTTTGGCCTAGCGTGCAACTTTTATGGCTTCTCCACGGACATTTAAAAAGGCGATACTTTTGTAGCAAAGTTTAGCAGACTAGGCAATATAACCAGTTTAATTGAATCGTAATTGAAAAGTTACAAAATAGTGGAATTATCAAATGTTTATTGTGTCTGCTCGATCAATGGCTGATCCTCGTATACCTGCCACAAACGTATTTACATGGTTTTATATACTTATTTTAACGCTCGGTGTAATCTAGCCAATTATGTATTATTGTCAAGTTAATCGTTGGGGTCTTTGAACTCGGCTGTTTTTATGGGAATTAAACAAAAGTTGGAAAATTTAACAAAAACAATACAGAGACGCAACTCCAATACCCACACACCTACCCCCTACCCCCCTCCCCTGATCACCAAACTTCTCCCCAATCCCCAACCGACTCACTCTATATATAGAAGCATGTTTAAACTTAAGGAGCATGTCTCCCAAATAAATTAGCAGACAAATATTGGCGAATAATTGTTGGCATCTTTAGGCTACTATTTGCACCTTTACTGCAGTAAGCCAGACTAAACATTTTATGCGCTTGGTAAGACCAGGGATTAAAATTATAGGGCCACAGCTCAAAAGTTAAGCCTTGTTTATACTGAGTGAACGATTTGGACCAAATCTTGAACTTGATGAACTTGATTTAACTAATAAAATGAATTTAAGGATTAACTTCCGCCACGCAGTTCTTTCAGATTTTCAGACAGAGTTTCGGTGAATTAAACACGTTGATGTAATTACAGAGAAGTTTATGCTCACCAAGTTTCAGAGAACCAAAGCTAAGGTGCGCCAATCGAGTGAGTTGAGATCAGACAGCTAAGTCGCACATGCCATCCATCAAATCATTAATAGCAAATAAATTTTTGGTCAGGGCATAAGTAGTGCAAATCGGCTGTGAGCTGAATCATGCGGTTGCAGCTACTCTGCAGCTATTGTTGTTGTTGGTGCTACTTTATTGTCAAAAATTCTACTCGGTGAAACTTTTCAAGTTTAATTTTTAAGTACAAAGTTTATCAAGAATGACTCGAAACATTTCATCATTTTTCTGAAGAAAAATATAGTTTTGTAGATAATGTTACCAGAAGAAAAGAATTTATTCAGTTGATTCATTCTATGATTGCAGGTAACGCAACGGCTGTGATAATATCACCTCTAGGAAAACAGTGCATGTAAATTGTCTACAATCATTAAACACGATGGGAATTGTTATCTTCTATGTTCTTTTCATAATTAAACTTGATTAATAATTATACTTTTTTGTTTGCGCTATCGGGATAGATTTCAGTCACACAAAAACAATTTATACCCAAACAAGGGTCATTTTGGATTATGAATTACAGGAGAATAAAGAGAGTTGGGTAATCGGACGCATGGCAAGCTGATCTTGTTTCTATGAAAATGCCTTGTAAATTTAATGATCTATAAACTTTTGTGACTCTTTTAGTAACCAATTGTTGCGGTAGGCTGCGATAGCTTTGAGTGGTGTATTAGTGTAAAATTTAAAGACGGCGCCAACCAATGAATTTTTGGGATAGCTTTTAGATGAGTAAACAATGTTGTTCCACGGAGTTAGATTTGTCGATATTGAAGACCATGGATCCTCTATCGCTGTGACGGAAAAATAAACACGGAAACATTGAGTGAGTTTTAGCGCATTTAACTCAGATCCATCACTCAGGCTTAAAAATTTTGAAATAAGACTTTTATGCCAAGAAATAGGGGATCAGAGCACCCGTCTAATATACACAAACGCTCGACAACTGACAATTTTCACAATTTCAATTTCTGTAGAAGTTGTCAGTTTTCGTGTTTTTTTTTTGTAATTTGGACGAGTACTCTTATCCCATATTTTTGGTATAACAAAAAGTGCTTCCAAAAATAATAACGCTAAAAAAATTGATCTCATGATTTTGAAACTTTTCAATAACGCTGATACGCAATTTTGCAGGATAATATCCTACAAAAAAAAACTGTTGTCGAATATTATCAACTACTTTTTTTCTCCTATCCACTACCTTACGGCACAGCCGCAAAATTGGTAGTCGACCTAGCTTCAAGAATGAAAAAAGTCGGGGAAACGTGAAGACAGACTTTATCATCAAAATGCAAACAGATCTTCGTTATACATGAATGAAGTTTTCGAAAAAAAAGAGGCTCCACAGCTTTGCTGTAAATGTAGAAATTTACAATTTCAACCAATTTTTTTCCAATATCAGAAACTTCTTCAGATTCTGTGTTTAAGTTGCAAGAGAATTTTAATACACGACAGAAAATTTTAAATTTTAGATTCAAAACAATGACGCTCGGCAATGTGTTTTCGCACATAAAGTGAAAAAAAAATAAAAAAAAATCGAACAATTAAAAATATTTATTACGACCAAAACTCGTTGTCCATTTTTTTAACAACATTAATGTAATAGCTTTTAGATGAGTAAAGAATGTTGTTCCACAGAGTTAGAATTGTCAATATTGAAGACCATGGATCCTCTATCGCTGTGACGGAAAATTAAACACGGAAACATTGAGTGAGTTTTAGCGCAATTAACTCAGATCCATCACTCAGGCTTCAAAATTTTGAAATAAGGTTTTTATGCCAAGAAAAAAGGGGATCAGAGCACCCGTCTAATATACACAAACGCTCGACAACTGACAATTTTCACAATTTCAGTTTTTGTAGAAGTTGTCAGTTTTCGTGTTTTTTTGTAATTTGGACGAGTACTCTTATCCCATATTTTTGGTATAACAAAAAGTGCTTCCAAAAATAATAACGCTAAAAAATTGATCTCATGATTTTGAAACTTTTTAATAACGCTGGTAGGCGATTTTGCAGGATAATATCCTACAAAAAAAACTGTTGCGAATGTTATCAACTACTTTTTTTCTCCTATCCACTACCTTACGGCACAGCCGCAAATTTTGTAGTCGACCTAGCTTCAAGAATGAAAAAAGTCGTGGAAATGTGAAGACAGACTTTATCATCAAATTGCAAACAGATTTTTGTTATACATGAATGAAGTTTTCGAAAAAAAGAGGCTCCACAGCTTTGCTGTAAATGTAGAAATTTGCAATTTCAACCAATTTTTTATTTGCAATATCAGAAACTTCTCCAGATTCTGTGTTTAAGTTGCAAGAGAATTTTAATATACAATAGACAATTTTAAATATTAGATTCAAAAAATGAGGCTCGGCAATGTGCTTTCGCACATAAAGTGAAAAAAAATCGAACAATTAAAAATATTTATTACGACCAAAACTCGTTGTCTATTTTTTAACAACATTAACAACAAATCAAAATGGCATCAAATAAAACTTATAGTAAAGAAACTTATTTTTGTACTTCATTAAGAAAGCAACTTGGGACTTTTCTTCAAGGCGACTTGGTAACACCTCGACAAAAAAATGAGCAGAAGTGCCAGGTTTAATAAAACAATGTTTCTTTTAAACGAGTTTAAGTCAAACTAATTAGAAACAATTTGCATCGAATAAAAGGATCGAAAAATTCTTTTATGCCTCCAAATGGAGTGGTTGAGACCTTTTATTGTACAGGATATGTCATACGACTGCAAAAAGAAAGACAATTACAGGCAAAAAAGAAAAAAACTGCACAAAAAATTTGCACGAAAAATTTCCACTGAAAATTTTCCCGGAAACAATGTCTCAGTCAATTAATTATTATACTTCTCACTTAAAAATTTAAATTTGTCCGATTGCGTTGTGTTTCAAATGACCAGAGGACCTCCCGTTATTGTGATACTGTGAAAACAAAACAAAAATCTACAACATTGGGCGAATATACATAAATCACAAATTCTTTATGAAAAATAGTTGTACAAAGATCAAAGAAAATTTGAAGAAAAAACTGTTAAAAATAGCAAATTTAAGTTTATTAGATAGGAGATGTGAATTGTCAATCAAGATACCAAACTACAAGTCAAGAGAAAGTAGATTGCCAAATCTCAGAAATCCATTTTCCCTTTTTAAAAACAAAAATCCTCAAAATTCATAGCCAAAACAAGCTAAGCTTTCGGCTAAAAAATTAGAAAATTGATTTTTCATTCATTTTTACAACTATTTTCTCCCGTTATTAGTCAGTCTAAGCCATAAAACCATAGAATAACATTAAAAACATGCTGAACTAAAAAAAATTCACAAAAAGTTTTACAAAACCACAATGTTGAAGCAATTAAAATTAAACAAAAATAAACCAAGAGAAAATAAAATGTTTTTTTACGTCTCTTTTGAAAATCGTAAAGTCTTTTGTGAAAAACGGCTATCCCAAAATGACATCAAAAATAACAAAAAAAATCGAAAAGTATTTAATTTTCGCAAAACTCTTCTGAAACAAATTGTCTATGCCCTGAGGAAATCAGTGAAAACATTTAACCAACAAGAAATTTTTCGTTTGGTTCACCAAAACTGTAAAAACATCTCTCAATTGTGAGGCTAAGTTACAAAAATGATACAACATTGCAAAATGCGATAAAAACGCAAACCAGAACAAAAAGGAATAAGTCGAAGAACAGTTGAAAGTCGACAAAGACATTAGTTATTTACCGCTATAAGTAATTAGGTACTTTTATGTATTTATATATGGCCACTAAGACCTTTATTGACCAAATTTTCGCCATTCGACAACAAAAATTAACATCAAATACAGAACAAAAATAAAAAAAAATCTAACAAGTTCTTCAAGAGAACGGTGTCGCAGCCCTTAACACCATATGTTATGAAAACAACAGATAAAAAAAGTTACATTTTTTAAAACGTTGATCGGTTAGAATGTTGAGTATAGACACAATTTACAAAAGAAACAAAAACAACAGCAGAAAAGTGCAATTATGCACAAAAGTCACAAAATTTTGTATGAAAACTCGTAGTACCAAAACCACGACACCATTCTTTCAAATTAAACCGCCAAATTTTCTTTTTGAGAAAATTTGACTTTTGTCCTCTGAGAATAAAATCAAATTTGACAGAATTAATATAAAAAATAGACATATTTAGAAATCAATGGAATTTCCTTAAAGCAAACACATTCAATAACATATGAGGCATTAGTTATCAACAAAAGGCATTTTTCAGGCTAATATACACCTCATGGAGAAGCCATTTGAATCTTTGAATGGTTAGACTCATTAATCAGAACGCAAAAAAATAAAAATTGAAGGCAAAACACAAAAACTCAGTGAAAGTTTACTAAAAACTCTTCTTCAAAGCCATAAAAACCCTTGGGTTTTCTGAAAAAGAGCTATGACTACACTAGAACTCATTTTTACTTAATTGTCAGTAATGGAGCCGTGAATGAAAAAGTTGTCAGCAATTAACAAAAGCAAAATATTTTTAAAAGGAAGCACCAAATATTTTTAAAAAGTTTCGGATAATATTAGTCCGTGGTAATATCAAACTTAACGCTGATTTTGTCGCCCAACCAGCAAACTGCCCAAGTCATCTCATTTTTGGTGAATTAGTCCATTTGTTGAGTAAAATACTTCAAATTAAAATAAACAAAAATGCACTTTGAATAATTATTGAGTTCAATTTGCAAAAAACGGCAAAATTTTAACTCCAGAAGACTTTTATAGGGTGCCGAGTTTCAACTAACTTCTTTTGGAGTTTAATGAGATTTTGCCACAAGTTTGTAGTTCTCCACTTTCGGCAAACTTCAACAAAATTGACCAAAGAGCATGTTTTGTTCGACTTTTGGAAATTCTCAATTTTAAAAATTTTATCAAAGTTTTCAGCCTAAATTTTCTCCAATCAAGCAATTCAGCAATGCTCATTGATCTCTATCGGTAACAATAACACTCTACCGTTTAAAATTGTTACTTTTATAAAATTATGTTAGCAGAATTGTGCAAATTTTTAGAAAAAATTACTGGAAACGTGAATAAAATCTGTCCAATATTCACATAACTTTATTCACCGATAACACCCTGTAATAAACGAAGATCTAAACAGTATTTTTAATTCCTTATTCTAGGATTCACGTGCTTTTTAATGATACCACTCACAACTCTCTACAATGATTATCTGGATAGGCCAAAATTGACTCAACAGAAAGAACCCCATTGAGTATATAAAAACTCAAACATAAACGAAAAATTATTTCAGGATTTGTGAGTGAACATTACCCACCGGCAGTTAGAACAAATAAAAAAATGTTTTTCTGGTTGGAGAAAACGTAAAATCAAATGCATGTAACATTTAGCAAAATTAAAGTTTCACAATTCAGAATTCAACAATTTTTAACACAACTTTTGCTTCAGGAGTATAATGTAACAATGTATTGTGTGTTTAATTGAGTCAATACTAAAGATGATTTAATTGCAAATGTTAGAAAACTTCAGACACTATTTGATACATACTAGAGTTAAATATTAACATTTTTAATCAAAAGCTTAAAGAGTGTATAAGGCAGTGAACATTAACAGGTCCTGTAATTATGGTGACGAGATAAAAGGAATTTTTTTCTGGTGTAGAAAACACATTAGAAAAATGAACATTAATGATAAAATTTTCAAACAGTGAGCACATCAAATTTTCAAAATTGATACAGTGAGCACATCAGTTACAAAAAATTACGCAGAAGTATTCAGAAGAATGTAAAAAATTTGAATATGTATTTCTTTTAAAAATTTAATCTCTTGAATTGTGTATTTTTTTCGAAGAAAAACCGTCAATGAAACAAAAATTTTTAAGGTTTATATTTTTTCAAAGAGCTTTGGTAAGTCTTGACAGCCTTGAGGGCTCTGGAACTTTTTAATTTTATGCTTAAATCGTCTATACCATTATGAATATCCCCAGTTTTACTTTTTAAACCGTGACATGGTTTAGGGATATTTGTAAGAAACAGGTCGATAAACGACTTCAATGGATTTTCTAAAATATGGAACATGCAGTCATTTTACTTTTATTTCACTAGTCTATGTTGCAATCAGTTAGTTCACCTTGGCTTTAAGATTGTTGCTTTTGCAAAAGTTTAAAAATGTTCATTTTTTTGAAACAGAAAGGAAAAAGAAAATTTTGAATATCTTCGAATTAATCAAACTAATCTATGCAGGAAGAAGCTGAAAAAGTTAGTATTGGCCTGACATCTTCTGCCAGACAACTACGATGACCCCTAATTGTTTCATTCCAAACCACGTCTGATCGAAATACCGTTTTATTGAGCGGAAAATATTTCCGCCCCAACTGCTGGGTTTTGAGATATTGGAAAAAGCAAACCGATACAATGGGTAACCGATACTGTGGAAATTATTATTTCAAAAATCCTTCACCGAGCCAATAAAGGCTTCACTTCAGTTGGTCCCGCGGACCTTAAAATATCTTTCAGCTTTAGAAACTGCAGCACAGAAATGATTCTATGTAAGACCAATTAAAGTTACAGTCAGGTGACACGGAAAGGTACATGAGTTTCATTCGGCCGTTCTCAATTATACAAAAACTAATTTGTGATCACCATTTAAAAAATCTTGACCAAAGTTAACATTTAATTTTGCGAAAGGAGCGAATGTAATGAATCTGTCTGTCAAAGCAAATGTTGATTTCACAATTGATAGAGAAGAACTTGACTAACCCTGAAAACTAACATTTATAGATTTACAGAAGTCTTATTGCTGTCATTTATATAGCAAATAACCTTAGAATTAACAAATTGTTGATAAACTTTTGAGAAACTCTCGAAAGTCACTGTAATCCAATCTGCATTAGATACGAGGCAAGGGTATATGAACGTCTGTGCACACAAATTGACGAGGTACTTACGAGGATAATTCAGCTCATAATCGCCCTAGTGACGCTTCCAAAACTTGCGAGTGCGATGAAATTGTAGGGCGTTCATTGGCATTCTCCAAACTTGGCGAAACCAAATTTAGATCCTAATAGTTTAGAAATTAACTTCATCAAAATATGCAGAGCAGATTTAATAGCTGGAGCTTGCTAAAGTTTGGGCCAAAAAGCTTCAAAATCGACTCCAGAAACTCTCTGAAGCTTAAAAAACACTTAACCAAGTATAAATTTGACTGGCCACAAAGTTGAAGAAAAAAACACCTTGGAGTAAATTCAAAAATCTGTAAAAATAACTTTCGGTCATTCTTGTGCTAATTTGGAAATTAAAAAATTTCTGTTGCCCAGTTTTTTTTGCTTTGGTAAATTTTTCCCGATGGATATCTTTTCCGCAAAAAAACAAAAGGCACCATTAAAAATTTCAGAAAAAACTGATTCGATCCTTGAAGAAACGTTTGCAATATTTTTGTTTTAGCGGAAATAAAAGACGTTTAAAATTTCGACGTTTAATTTTCATTTTGGTTGTTGTTTTTCGCAGCTTTTCATAGCATGAAATTTTTCCTTTTTGAATAATTGTTGCAATCTTTTTTAGTGGGTTTTTTCAAAATTCAGATTTTGAAAAAAAATGGGACCAAATACGCAATTTTAGCTCAATTTTTTTACCTTTGCTGGACGTAGACACCTAAAAACAGCGTACTTTTTCTTCGTAAGCTCAAAAAGAGTTCTAATATTCTCTCATTGACCTTAGGAGCCCCTGGAATTATAATTTTGGCAGTTTGTTTTAAAAAATGAGCTAGATAATTATGTAAAAAGCCTTATTTGTTCTTGATTTACTGGAAAAATTTAAATAAAAAATGTTGTACTTCGTAACCTGTTGAACAATTAAGTGTTTTTTCAAGTGCGCTGCGTTATCAGGGCTGATGTTAATCTCACCATGGATCCCTTCAAAAAGATTTTAGGTTTTAATTCGGCGCCGCATTTTTCAAAATATTTCGGTAATTGTAGTTTTTTATTTTAAACATTCATTAAACTTGCTGGATGTTGAAACCTAAAAACTGCGCATATATCGTTAGTAAGTTCAAAAAGAGTGCCAGTTTTACTGTTTTTTTTCGATGGCTTTAAGTGCTTCTGGAGTTATAGTTTTGCCAGTTTTTTTCAAATATGAAATCGATAATTAGAGAAAACGCAATAGTATTTTGATATCCGGGAAAAATTTGTTGAAAAATGTAATTCGCAATCAAAAATTTGTATTTCACATTTTTTTGAACAATTAAGTGTTTTCTTAGAAGCACAGCAATATCAGGTCTGTTCAATTTCTCACCATGGAACCCTACAGAAAAAAAAATGATTAGGTTTTATTGGGCCTTTTCTTTCAGAACACTTTGGCATTTGCAGAATTTTGTGATGAAAACTGAAAAAAATTGCAAAGCAGGGATCAATTATGAATAGAAAAAAACTACTAAAAAAATTGAAGCCCAACGAACATATTATGGTTTCATAGTTAAACTCTTAATTTTTATGGCTGTCACCAAATTTTTTCAAAAAATTTTTTGGTCTTCTTTTTGTTTTTTGTTTTTATTCGGAATTTTTTTGGTAGTTAACTCACATAGTCTTGCCAATCATAGATCCAATTGAATTTTTTAGAAGCTAGAAATTAGCCTAGACAAGGCTTTCAGTTGTCATCTAAAGTCGTTTATGACTTTGAAAAGATTTGTTTTAAGAAAATGTGTGTGAATTTTTGAACTTTGCCTCTACTTTGTCTTAGATCTCTCAATTTGTGGCATAATACCAGTAAATACAAGCCAAAACACCTATACTGTGGTTTTTAAGTAAATGTTCGTACCAGTTATATATATGTAAGTAATGTTTTCTTGGTTTCGACGTTTTCAAAAAATTTGATTTTTGATTATTATTAAGATTTTATTGGTTCATTTTGTTTTTTGTCGCATTGTCATTTTAGTTATACATCAGATTGAATAAATTTAATGTTGGGTGAAAGTTTAGGTTTTATGGACTGAGAAACAGGTCTCTCGCAAATTTTAGTAGGTTTTTTCTTATTTTTGCCTGTGTTTTTGTGTATGTTATTCTTTTTGAATTTGTACAATTTATACCACATAATGATAGACCTAAAATGTTACCCGAAAAGTTCAATTGAACTTACTTAACGATTTTACTTTTAAGCTATTTGTTTTAATGTCTTTCATAAAAATTTCAAAAAATTACAAAAAACCAATTTTCTTATTTTTGATCCCTTCTTTGTCATCGTGTAGCTCAATCTGATTAATAACATGCCTCAACTACTTTTATTTGTTGTTTACATGTTTTGACTGCTGCCCTCAAACATTTGATTTCGTAAGAAGTTTTCGAGTTTTCGACACTTTGCAGTTTTTGGGTTTCTTTTTGTTGTCATTTCTACGTTGTCATTTTATAAGGAAGACGCTTTGATATTCAGATAAGAAGCAACAGATGTATTGCAGTTCCCGCCGATAACATCTTATAATTGATCATAGTGCCTTCAACATTGTGATGTCGTAAAGTTGCTTTTGAGTTTTGTTTTTCTACCTGTAATTGTTGCTTTTTGTAGTCCTGAGACTTATTCTCATCAATCCCACGCATAATTGGGTTTCTGAAGTGTTGCAAAATAATTCATCCTTCTTAGTGGAAAACTTATGTCTGTTTTTGATATCGAAAAAATTTGTTTTCAAAATTATTTTGGGATTTTTAAGCTTCGTCGTTTTTCAAATCATTTTTGTTCAAGCTTTATTTAGTCTCTGCAAAGACAGCTCACAAACTAATTCACGCGAGCAATAATTCAGTCTTTAAAACGGTTGTAAGATTGTTTTCCTTTAAAATTATAACAATAACGATATGTCCCATTGGTTTTGAAAAAGTGCGCAACTGAACAATTTTAATGTTCATAATTACAACCTTATGTATTAAAAGCTTCACTACTTTTTTCGCGGCAAAATTTGAACGTTTGAGTTTTGTGGTATTTGTCCTTCTTTTTGTCTTCTTATGATGTAAGCTGGATAATGATATGTCTCAATCGCTTTCTATGGAGAAAAATATAAACATTTTAGTTATTTCAGTTAATTTATAATGATTATAATCACTTTAAAATTAGTTGTTTTAAAAAAAACGTATTTTTGAACTTCGCTCCTTTTTGCTCTCTTTGTCGACCTGTCACCCAGTCGCATTCAGGACAGGTTCAATAACTTTTCTAATGAAGTAGAGTATGATTTGTTTGTTTAGGATTTATCTGATTCGAGTTTGATTTTTTTTTTAAAAAAAATAGACATCGTCTTTTTTTCGCAATTAATGTTTGTTATTTGATTTTTTTGATAGTCCTTTCTAGTAGTCCTATCAGCAATTTTCACCGACCCTCTAAATGGCATTATTTTTTTCCATTAGTGGTTTGTTTTACGATATGTACGTTTTTGAAAGATATCTATCTCTTCCTAATATGGTAGCGAATAAAGCCAGGAAAGTGGATGAGCAGGGTCGGAACATTATGTGCGAAGGCACATTACCCAGCCTCCTTTTTCAGTTTAAGTCCATTTGTACTTTAATTGGATATTTCATTTGATTTTGAAGAAGATACAACAGAAATTTGAATTGAGACAATTTAAGACATTAAAATACTGAAAATATTCTATTATTTTGGATCAAATTGTGTGCTACATTTTTAGAACTGTATCAGCATTTGTTGATAAAAAACGAGTAAGGGTAAGCTTTTCCAACAATTGAAAGCGTTCCTTTTGTTTCTCCGATTAAAACGAGTATTTGGAATATTTACCAATTACTAAAAATATAAAATATCGGATCAGCGACATTTATTGGAAATTCTTTTTTAGAAGTTTTAACGAAATTGACATGTGCACTTGGAGAATTTGCTGCCTGTGCAAAAACTGTAACCCCTTTTCGAAACTATCTCATTTATAACGATCAACAAGGGTGCTTCAACCCGTGCACTGCAGAAGCCTGAACTACTACTACTACTATAACTTTTCAGAGTTTTTCATTTACTACTTCTATTAGTTTATTGTTTCGAGGACTAGAAATTGACCAGGGCTATGAATTGGCAAAAATTTAACTTTTGAAAAAAACGTACTTTTGCTGTCGGCTGCTCTATTCTCAAGCATTTAACTTCAGATAAATCTTTAATGGTAAACGTTGAGCTTTTTGATAAGCTATTGGGCCAATTAATTAAAAAAAGGAGATTTTAAGAAGTGCTTTGTTCCCTCCACGCGTTATGCAAAACTAATCGTGGAACAGATTACAAAGAGTCAGTTTGACTGTTTTTCCGATACGTTGTTTTTATCTCATTAAGTGCCACTCCCACAATCATTGCTTAATGTGGGCAACAAAAAAGCAAGTGTTATATATTGTCCCTAATAAAAATTGATTCAAATAAATAATGAATGAGGAGAGGATTACATTCAACTCTTTTAAAGGATTACTTCTACGAAACCTGTTATTAGTAGTAAGTTAAAATGCTAAAAGAGAAATGAGTGTCCTGCCAACAGTCAGTGTTTGAATTATGATTTAGAAATAACCTGCTGGATAAAATTTTGTCATTTTAATCGCTAAAGAGTTCAAGTAATGGATTCAACATTTTTTTTAAAACAGAGTTTGAAAATTTCCCTAAATTTAAATGATACTTAGAGTCATATCTCATTATCTATAACTGATGATTAGAATAGATTACTGTTTACTATTGAAAAAAATGAAACTATTTTTTAAAAAAGTCAAAACAGATTTTTATTCTCTTGAAAGAAACGTCTAACATTTAATTCTCTAATACAGTCTAAAAAATGATATATCGTGACCAACAGTGGTCAGTGAAATACCGGAAAAACATATACTTCCAATTTTGAAGTCTGTAAAACTAATTATAAAAGATTTTTTTCATAGAGCTCCATTTTCCACAATAGAATGCATTCGTGTTCGTTTTGCTCATAATGAGCCAGTTTTTGCTCATTTTTTTTTGAAAAAGTTCGCTTAGAAACTTGAAAACCCGGACCCGAGTGTCAGAGCCTTTCAGTACTGATTCATTACAATCCAATGGTAAAACGATAAATCAGTCCTGAATCAGAGTGACCTAAGGGTAAATTTACCTCGCATTATGTTCAGACAAAACTCAGAAACATTTTTTTCATGAATAGTTACTGGACAGTCTTAGTTTATCATTTTTTCTGATCAGAGTAAAATCATAGTAAAAATGAAATTTTCGAAAATCAAAAATTTTTGCAAACGTGTCGCACGATCAGGCAAAAACCAAGTAAAATCGTGTAAGGACACGTTACAAAATAGTTTAAAAAGACCATGGTTGGGGGGTGGGCGCTCGTCATCCGTATATAGAGACCGTAATTGCATCAATGCAGGAATCAATAGAAGGGGAAGGAGGAACCATTGCATGAGATTAATGCCTTTCGCATTTTTAATAAAATTGTTCGCGACGAAGATGACGAGTGCCCCCCCCCCCCAGAGTAGAACAGAAACAGAGTTGACGAGTAGAACAGAAACAGAGATGATAGATGATGAGATGACGTGACTCCCCCCCCCCACCCAACAACAACCCCCCCCCCCCCCACCACCACCACCACCACCACCACCTTGAACACCCCCCCACCCCCACTTTGTTTCTCGAGCTGTTACATCCCGGATCACCTCTGTGGTGATGTGAACAATCGTAAGTGTTTTTTCACGGAGTTCTGAAGCGGCTGTTGCACCTTGTACCTGCGCCAACAGCCGCCAGATCGATCATCACCTGCCGTCAAATTCCTCACAGAGATGCGTCCGAAGTTTCAGGTGTCACGAATTTGAACGAATTGTCCAATTAAGATCTTAATGTGTTGGTGGTGGTGGTGGGGGGGGGGGGTAATGTGGTGGGTTGGGGGGGGGGGGGGGTAATGTGGTGGGTTGGGGGGGATACCCTGAAGGGTATCCCCCCCAACCTGAAGGGAATGTGGGGGGGGGATGGTACTTGTAGTAGTAGTAGTAGTAGTAGTAGTAGTAGTAGTAGTAGTAGTAGTACACACAGTAGTATTCACACAGTATTCACACAGGTATTCACACAGTAGTAGTGGTAGTAGTAGTACCACTACTGTGCGATCAATTTCATCGATGCCATATGCTATTCGATGCAAATTTAAAATGTTAATCTATTTCAGATTTGCTCTGATTTCCTTTTGAAGAAAGTCTTGATTCAATAATGCAAAGAAAGCAAATATCCGTGCCAAGTGTAGGATGCTCTCAAAGGGTCGTTTTTGCTGGTGAAAATATGTGTGCAACCGAAAATACCGATGGGAATACCGATGAAAATCAAGATCCGAATGAAGTTGTAAGCATAATGATTTACTATGTTTGGTGTCTGTTCCTATTTCGGGTCTTTCCCATTATAGCCCCCCTTTTATTATTCTTCAAAACCTGGTTTAACTATATAGGTTAGAAACGTGGCTTATTACGTGGAAGGTTATTACGTGGGAGTTTAATATGAGTTGTTGGCAACTGCATGTAGATGGTTTAATGTCAATGTTTCGTAATATTGAATGCTTCGATATCCGATAATTTTTATGAAGTAACTTGAAGATATTTTGGCACATATAATATGCTGCTGTTTTTCTTTTGACCTTTATACTAAAATGTATAGTACTTTCTACTTTTCAATGACAAACGATCACCGGATCTTTTCCGTTTGTGCCCCCCCCCCCCGAGTACATTATGCTCCCACCGGTCAGAGACACACTATCATTACACATTAAATCATTCTTTATGTAAAATATGACGCGTGCGTCTGGGGGTGCAAATAATATGCACCCACTAAGCTGCGGGGGGGCGCAAAAGATCCCGATTACCTATTAAGCGGTTGTCGTGGTAGAAGTCATCCATTTGACCTAAAAGGTGACTTTTGACACCACACATGCACACACACAAATACACACACACACACATGCACGCACACACACATACAGAAAGACAGACATGCAAATAAATTCACAAGTGCAAAAGCACCTACATACACCCAATCATAATTCACCAACTATGAACTTGGCTGCAGTTGATAACTAAACTTTATTTACCAAACCATAGAAAAAACCAATAGAAATTTAACATCCCAATTTTATAGTTTACATAATAGATCAATGAAAGGCGAGCATACTTTCTAAAGTTAAGCAAGGAGTCTCGGTAATGTGCGTTCGCACATAATGTTCACACAAACATGCACACAAACACATGCACACACAAACACACACACACACACATACACACTCATGCACACATACACATGCACGCACACACATGCGCGCACACATGCACACACACACAGAGATGAACACACACACACACATGCACACACACACACATGCACGCACAGATGCACGCACCCACACACGCACATACACACACATGCACACACACATATGCTTACACACATGCACACACACATGCGCGCACACATGCACACACACACAGATGAACACACACACATTCACACACATGCACACACACACATGCACGCACAGATGCACACACACATGCACACACACAAACACAAGCACACTCACACACATGCTCACACACAAGCACACACACATGCACACACACACGCACACTTGCACACACACACAAACATGCACACACACACATGCACACACACACCCACACACGCACATTTACACATACACACAGATGCACGCACCCACACACGCACATACACACACATGCACACACACATGCTTACACACACATGCACACACACACATGCGCGCACGCATGCACACACACAGATGAACACACATACACATACACACACATGCACGCACACAAGCACACACACACATGCGCGCACACATGCACACACAGATGAACACACATACACATACACACACATGCACACACACATGCACGCACAGATGCATGCACACACACAAGCACACTCACACACATGCACACACATACACAAGCACACACACACATACACACACATGCACACACACACATACACACACGCACACTCACACATGCACGCACACACACACATGCACACACCCACACAAACATACACACACACAAGCGCGCTCATCTGCCGCCTCACTAGCTTTAATTGTGCGCTAGACTCACAACGGGAAAATTGTTTAAAGATCGTTCAAAAAGTGCCAAAATCGAAAATAATAGTTTTTAAAAATCATTGTATTTTCAATATTTCGTATCAATGTTTAGATAAAACAAGCATTGTGTTACTCATAGCAACTGAGCTTCTAATTGATACTTTGATGATTATGTTAGAAATACATGTAAATAATTGTAAATAACATAATTTAAAATAAGTTTCGCAAAAATTTACCTCTAATCGAAGAACATAAGTTGCTCAAAGTAAAAAAAAAGGAATAAAGACAAACAAACCAACAAATCTAGACTAAGTTGCAAATGCAAAAATAATTGAAAAAAATTACTGTGGACGAGATTTGTTAAAGAATTTAATGGTGCAGTTAACAACGATGTTAAGCAATCAAACTTTCGTAACACAAAGAGAACCAGATTCAACAAGACAGTACAAGAAATGTTGAAACAAACAACTGAATTATTTTTTTTAACAAATGACAGCTTTGATCTGAATAAGGATCAGTATAAAAAAAGCATAAATAACTGACGTCGTAAAAATTGCTCTCGGCTTCAGTCCGGGGGGAGAGGGGTTATTAAAATCAGTACGGGGGCTTCAAATGACGTCATTAGAGGTTACGTTCTACTCCTATAATCACTAATAAAAATTAAAGTGAGAAAATTAATCCATTTTTGGCGCACTTTTCTAATAAGTTTTAGTAGTGAATTGAAGCCACTTGAGTTCCTTGGCTAAAATTTGTGAATGAGAGTATTTTATTTCGTGCAAACAAAGAAGCCTGGGAGCAAAAGTTACTCGAAATGTCAATTCGGTCAAGCAAAAACGTTGCATAAGAAACTAAACGTTTACAATAATTTCTTCGAATGCAATTTAATTATTTTACCCCAACTAATTGCAAAAGTTAACCAAAAAAATGGCTGAGCAATTTTTACTGGTCTTTATAACTAAAAAAAAAGGAATTAAACGCGCAGAAGACTAAACAAATATATTCTCTATAATGAAACGCGCTGTATCTTTGAATAGAGATTTAGCTGTTTTTCTTGACAAGGAGTGAAATAAAATAAACACGCCAATAAATGCCCATAGGAAATTTTCAAAATTAAATGATTAACACTGTGTTGATTAAAGGCGTATAAGAAGCTTTGACACACGCACACACACGCACACATACACACAAATGCACACACACACACACACGCACATACACATGCATACACACATGCACACACACATGCACACAGACACATGCACACACACACACAAACATGCACGCACACACATGCACACACATACACACACAAACATGCACACACACATGCACATGCACACACACATGCACACACACAAACACACATGCACACACACTTGCACACAAACATGCACACACATACATGCACACACACGCACACACACACATGCACACACACACACAAGCATGCACACATGCACACACACATGCACACACACACAAACATGCATACATACATGCACAAACACATGCACACAAACATGCACACACACAAAGATGCACACACACATGCACACACACATGCACACACACGCGCACACACATGCACACACACAAACACACATGCACACACACTTGCACACACACATGCACACACACACATGCACACACATACATGCACACACACACGCACTTACACACATGCACACACACACACACAAGCATGCACACACACGCACACATACACACTCATGCGCACACACACACGCAAACACTGACAGACATAGGCACCCACCCACACCCCAGAACCACACCCCACACACACATGCACACACACACAAGCACACATACACACACACGCACGCACACACACTCATACACGCACACACACACATGTACACACACACATGCATACACACACATGCACACACACACGCACTTACATACATGCACACACACATAAGCATGCACACATACACACTCATGCACACACACACACGCACATGCAAACACACATGCACACACTCACATGCACACAAACGCACGCACGCACACACTGACACACATAGGCACCCACCCACACCCACACCCCCGAACCACACCCCACACACACAAGCACATGCATACACACACACACAAGCACACATACGCACACACACATACCTACACACATGTACACACACACACAAACATGCACACACACATGCACACACACACATGCATACACACACATGTACACACACACAAACATGCACACAGACATGCACACACAAACACACATGCCCACACACTTGCACTCACACACATGCACACACACACGCACTTACACACATGCACACACACACACAAGCATGCACACACACACACACGCACACACGCACATGCAAACACACATGCACACAAACGCACGCACGCACACAACCTTTTGGTGGTTCTGAAATTATCGATTCTTTTTGAAGTTATGCAGCCCGGACTTTAGTCCCATAGCATGTCAGTTCTGAAACATAGCATTCCAATTGTATATGAGAGCCAGGCAGGTACGTGCACGGTTCGTTTCAGAGCCAGTTCAGTTTTAAAAATAATATTTACAGGGTGACAACATGATTAACCCAGAATACAGTTTTGTATGCCCAGGGCATTTTCAGACTGCGTTTTTAGTAAGCTTCAGAGCAAATTCAGAGATCGTTTATCTGTTCTGTATTTTGACATGAAAAGTATACAATATGACATGATCATAGGACTGGTCAGAGTAAAATACAGAATTAGGAAGCTAATTTTTTTTTCAGGTGTCAAGTCCGACAGCTCACTTGTAGTGTTATATGTAGCCGAAAAGCTACAG
>NC_134474.1:27379319-27406692 GCF_964194025.1 Convolutriloba macropyga | reverse complement strand
CTTTTTTTAAACAAATTTGCTTGGCAAAAAATCATATTCACCAGATTCTTGTTCCACTAATCCAATGTTTGCTTCTAAATAGGAAATAGAATTTTGGTTCAAGTCATATGAAAAATTTCTTTCTTAAATGTCAAAGCATTACACTACTTTCAAATGATGTCACGAGAAAACCAATATTTATTAAAAGCCCCTATTTTTAAAATTACATGGATTTCATTTAAAAATATATCGCATTTCATCTTGTTATTTAAAAAAGGAAATAAATTATGTTGCTAACACCAAATGTTGTTAAAATGTCACCTGTTTTTGAAGAAAAACAAGAACGCTGACTTTAGTTAAAGGTTCGCGAATGATTTTGAAGTAAGTAGAAAAAATAAACAAGTTTTCAAGCAATGTCACACCACGGATATATTTCTCTGTTTGGCTTCAAAAATGGGGAGCAATAATTGCTGTTTTTCCGTCAGAAACTAGAAAACGAAAAAGTAATAGTTTTTTCATCTATTTAGCTTTACATATATAACGACATTTTTACAAGAAGACTTCTTTCAAGAAGTTTTCAATTATTTTTAACCTTGTGGTAAGAAGAAGAAAGCAAAGAAAGGCTAACACTTTTAGTGGGGTAGATGTTGGTCCTAGATAGAATTCATTTTTGCCTTTTTGTTTAACTAGAGAGTTTGAATAAAGTAACGACATTCGTTCTGGTGCGTATTTAGAGCTTGAAATTTTACGATGTAATCAAAAGAGTATGTTTTTAAAAACTTTCAAAAACAAGCCGCGTCAAAAAATGTGAAGGCTTGACTTCTGCAAATTTTGTATTCATTGACTACTAGAGCAGTTATTTCAACAATTTTTTGTTATAGAACAGGACTATTTGTCGACTCTAGAAAAGTTTCTTAAAATACAAAAAGACCCTATAGTTTCACCATAATTTTTCAAAATAGATTTTGATCTCTCAAAATCTTTTAATTTATACTACATTTGCATAAATACTCTTATTTGTTTCTATTGCTTTAATCCATTCGTTGATACATATTTACTTTCACGATTTTTCGTTATATTGAGTGAAGGTGATGCCATGAAGAAAAAGCATGATGATTTTTTTGATAATGAAAAGGTCTTAAGGAAATAACGAAACATGGCATTTCAAATATTAGCGAAGTAAATTCATCCAACCAAAAAAGTGTACGAAAATTTTGAAAATTTTACGTTTGACTTTCGGCATTTTCGTAGAAAAATAAACAACCTTTCATAAACCGACTTTATAGAATTTCTTTTGATTCATTTTATTTCATTTCCGCTCGCTCAGATTTCCAAATGGCCTGTCGACAGTAAAAATTGAGGTATAAACTAAGTAACACTCACATACGCACACCACACACACAAACACACAAACACACAAACACACACATAAACACCCACCCACCCACACACTCACTAGCACACATACGTGACATACATATACAGATATTAGCTTCTTTAATTTGATTGGATGATTGGTGTGAATTTGAACATAAGTTCTAGTTAGACATGCAGTAATGCACAAAAGCAGTGAGAGGTGAATTCGGAATCAGTTTTTCAAATATCTTGATATCAAATCCCTGAGACGTTGCTCCGGTTCTGTTTGATAGATCATCTAGTAATATAGCATTGTTCAAAAACAGTCATGCTCCAACATCCAGAATTATGATAACAGTATATTTTTGAAGTTCATAGTGTGAAAAGATGCATGCGTGGGCGGAACCCTACAAGGGAGGGGCGAATTTGTGATAAAAATCTCCAAATTCTTCCTTCTGGCGCAGAAATTGATAACCTCCTTCAAAATTGCCGGCGTTACATTTGCTTGACTTGACAGCAGGCATTTATAATGAAGCCATATGGCTTCAAATAACTTTTAATTGAACTTTCCCTTCCGCATTTTGCAATAAGGGTACAAAAATGAGTTCAAAGATAATAAAAGTTTTAAAAGCGTTCAAAGAAAACAGGGTGGCAGAAAGTTTTGATGACGCCGGCTAAAATGGTTTTTTACGAGTTTATTTATATTGCTAATCAGCTAACTCGATTTTTCATTGAAGTTAAAACAATTGCAATTGTTAATTCTGTCTACTTTTAATATAAACATATGGCTGCAAAGAGTGCGTATAGTTTTGACATTCAAGCAATATTCAGCTATTTGTTAATTTTTGTCTGATCATTTTTGTCTGCAGTAATAGAAAAAGACAGGGAACAATTCAGGGGCAAAATCATGAAATTTTTCAAATAAAAGATTTGATTCAGCTGATGAAAAATGTTTATTCTGGTGATTACTTGAGGTCTGAACTGAGAATGAGTTTGTTAATTGTTTTGCTCTGCGGAAGGAGTACAATTTAAATAAAGAGCACATATATTTGGTTTGGAATGCACCAACGTCTGCACATGAATGCACGAAAGTCTGGACATGAACACACAAAAGTCTGGAGATTAACGTCCAAAAGTCTGGACATAGGAACTTTTCACGCGTGACTTTTGTCCGTTCAATAATTTCCGCTTGTACTTCATGCGTTCAAGTTGAATGCATGAAGTACTCACGGAAATCTTTGAACACACAAAAATCTGGACATAGGCATGCTACTTCTGGGAAGGTCTGGACATTCAGAATGTTTGTCTGGAACCTGAGCGTGGGAACTCACTGAAAATGAAAGATATTGTAGAACCTGTAAATTGTGAACAAATGCAATAAAGATTTAATACCTCTACCTTTAATATCTCTTGCTTCATTATTTGGATTAAGTTCACCAGAAATATTTCATCGATAGATTACAGTAAACCGTGAAAGCCCATCGATGGATGATAATATTATCTATTGCTATTTAACGATGCGCATTAATTCTAACAGTCTGGCCCTGCAGTAGATCATGCTCTGTTCCTTTACTGCCAGATATCGTACCGTTGCACCATTGAAACTTACATTTTAGTAGCTCTTTGTTGAATAAGTACGTTAGACAACACAAAAAAATAAGGGAAAGGACAAGACAATGGCAAAAAACTCTTTAATGTTTCCTGAAACAACATAGAAATAAAGCTATAAACATCGGGCGCTATCAACTGGAAACAAAAAATGAGTCCGTTTATGCTTTACCAGAAAGCAAACGCGACCTGATAACGAAAATAACAATGAGTTTCAAGATGAAATTATATTTGGCTAATGCGGGAATAACCCTACAAGTCACTAATATTTTGTGAAGACAGACATCACTACAGTCGAATAGTGCGAGCTGGCCATTCGCCATTTATCATCAATTGAAAATCATGTTTTCATCAGTATCGTTTTATCGTTCCAGGGGTCCCTACCGGGAGACCAATCGAACAAAAGTTGCTATTTCTGTGAAAAATATTGAACTAAAATTCCGGAAAACTTTTTTAAGAATCGATCTGAAGCCCTCATTCAACTTTACAAAGGTCATTTGATTTTTCATTTTTCCAAAATTCAGCTAATTTTTTAGCCACAAACGTCAGATCAAACAGATCAGCAACACACTTCTCTCTTGTATAGTAAAAAGAATAAACCAATAAACGTTTTTTTGCTATTTTACGCAGTTTTCGACAATGATCAAATTTTGAGAGGTAAGGAAACAACAAAGTGAACAAAACAAGTCAAATTCCCCGATCATTTTGAAATTTTAACCCCAACAACTCCTCGAAAAGACCAAAAACGATTCCTATTAATTTTTTCTACGATCAAAGGGCTTTCGAGTGATAGAACTCGTCTTTTTTTGACGTCAAACATATCAATGGGCTGAAATTAAGTGAACAATAAAGCCCAGTTCAGCATATAAATCCTCCCTCACTTAGTGGGGTGGTTACTATTAAGCGCAGATGGAGAAGTTATGAAAACTTCATCTTTTCAACTTTTACTTGTTCTCAACTTTTGCTCATAACTTTTCGCATATATATAGTTTGTCACTCCAATCGTCTGTTTTTCAATAACTAACAATTTTTTGCAGAATAATTAAACATTTTTCTTAGAGTTTGAAAACCTTTCAATTGTTGATTTTTCTTTGTTTTGTTGGTTTTGCTTTCTAACTATAATATATTGAATGATTTGTATGTGGTTGATTAGACTGATGGATTCTTAGACTGAGGATTTGCAATTTCTTGGCTTTATTTAGACTTGGATTTGCAATTTCACATCAGATAGAAAATTTTTTTGTCTCTCATTTGAGTTATTAATAAATTTGACGAGTTCCCCGTAGAGTAAATCACAAATGTAAATTTTTTTGTAGAAATTTATTACGTTGTTTTTTGTATCGTGTAAGTCTTCTGAAGTATTAGTCATCTGACGCAAAATGTAGTAAAATCTGACGCAAAATGGGTTTTTGTGTGAAGTTTGTACCAAGTCATTCGAAAAAAAAAATTTCAAGAGACTAGTGGGGACGAAAGTCGCGATACGTGGAATTAAGCATCATTACAAGACTGGACTGATTGGCTGACTTTTTTTTATACAGTGCAGTGTTCCAAAAATTTTTGAATTTTTCCTTGTCTATCCTGATCAAATAAGGTCGTCTGATTAAAAAACACTTCAGCTGACATGTAGCATTAAACTAACAATAGTTGCTGGAATTTAAATTTGGTTTTCTTAGATCGGTTTTATTTTTTTACCTAAATTATTTTTTATTTTTACCTTATAGGAAACGTAGCGAGCCTTATAATAGAATTCCATAATGGTAATGGCACTGCACTCGGCATTCGTACAAATTGCTTTGAAAGAAGGAACGAACTGATTTCACCTTTAAATATACTGTATGAGGTTCCCTATTTTTATTGATATTTATGATCCTTTTTCACGTTATTATTATGTTTTTTAAACTCTTTCACGACCTATCAAAATGTAAATATTATTTAAATGAAGCTATTTTCGTGTCTATCACTGCTGTGGCATTGAATTGAATCACGACGCTAACTACCCGCATTAAATTAGTCCATTCCTGGCAACTTTATTTTTGTCTCATTTTCCAGCAGACGGGGGAAAAATAACACCAGACTACCAAGAGCCAGGAATGAATTCCCAGGGAAGTGCTGTTTTCTGTCATGTTCAATTGTAAAACAGCTCATGCTGTGACGTAACTGAAAAAATGAAGATATTTCATTGGCAAATCTTATTTATATTCAAGGCGCTGTTCGCGGAAATTTGCAATTAGTTCACGTTTGAATACTTTGAAGCGTCGTCTGCCCAGGTAATAGAAATGTCAATTCGAAACCTAAAGATTTGCAAAATTTTCTTTGATTCTGTCGGGATTAATTTCAAGGTTATCGGTCTGATAGGCAGAAATATCAATTGTGTAAATATTTAATAGTCTGATTTAACTGACAAGGCATTACATGGAAAGCAACTAAGCGCGTTAATTCCTCAAAGAATATGATTGTTTTTTGTTAAACTATAAACAGCGACGGCGTAAACATTTCACATAACTCAGTTTTAATTATTCAGTTTTAAATTGCTAGCTGTGAAAATAATATCGTTTATAGTTCTCTTATAGGCATAAAATTAATTTCTTTTGAACTAGGATAACATTGAGTTTTACATGAGGTTCTGTGTCTTTGCAAGATGGCATATTTCTCCGCACGGAATGAAAAACTGAAAGACTTAATTGAAAATTATGATTTTTCTTTGACATTTCCAGTCACTCAACGTTGAAAAAAGTTACTTAATGTAGTTCAGATAAGATATATCGTGGCAAACTGAATTATTTGCATCTGATGTCAATTTGAACTATTTCTATTTCCTGTTGATCGAAAACCAGACATGGTCAATAAAAAACAGAGAAGTTAATTGAAAGAAGCATTTTTGTTCACAGGTGCTTGCAAGCAGCATAAATTTCCCATCATTTTATAACTGTTGATAAATAGTTGAGATGATAAAATTTTAATGTTGGAACTGGCTAAACAAATTTGCAAATTGTCCTTTTTTGTAAGAGAGGAATAAGTTTTTTCTACCGCATTATTTAATATTGAATAAGTGCTAAGGTGATCAGGTTGCATCGGGGTTGAAATAAGGGTTTAGATGAATATTGAGTACAGATGATGTCCTCTGATGTCTTGTTATTTTTAACGTGTAAGATTTTTTATTGTATAAGGTCTTATCTGATATACGTTTCGTTTACAAATTTTTCTGTGTAGGATCTGTTGAGACGTAGAGAATGTTTGTATATAGACGCCACGTGAAATTGGCGGCACAATTGATTGCCAGATTCTTGGATAAAATAAAATAACAACGAATTATAAAGAGCAGCAAAATTTTGGATTACGGTAATCAGATACTGAGACTTTAGCTGAGTTTGAGCAGTTTAATATGGCATGCATCTTCACTCTGATTACAGTTGTTGATGGTTATGTAGAAAAACAAATCTGGGCTGTATATCCAGAATGTTGTCAATACAGAGAGAGAGGTCCGCGGATGTTTGAGTTAATCTATTTATGAAATTTTATAGTTTAACCTATAAAAATTCATTTGCAATCAAAGATCACATATTCCATTGGTTTTGTTTTGACATTGGATAGTGTTTCAAATGTTAGCCTATTGGTAGAAATAATTGTTCGCTACATTGTAAAATCAAATCATCTGACAGTTATTTAAACAAAAGGGCTCGGTAATGTGCGTTTGCACATAATGTTCCGACTCCGATCAACCACCCTTTTGAATTAATTGTCTACCAAATGAAGAAAAAATCAAAACCTCATATGTTCAAAACAGTTGGTGTATCCATTTAAGGAATCGCGTTAAACTCAGACCACTAAAAAATTTAATTAATAGAGGGCCGATGATACCAGCTATGAGCCAACAAAATCAAATAAAAAACGACAACCCTTAACTACGATCAAAAGTCAATGACTGACTAATAAAAAAAGCTTAATATCAAAATAGCATCAGATAAAACCTAAATTTACAAATTGACTTGCATTTTACGATAAAAGATATAATACATGGCTTTATTAAAAATAATTAACATGTAGACAAAAACAAGTAAGACAAACTTAAAAAAATTTGTTTAAATTTTTTGAAAATAATGAATTTCAAGGACGCGAAGACATTAAATGAGCTTACTTATACATCAATAGGAAACTTTTCTTATTCTTTGATTATCCAGATTGTCTTACGAATACAAAAAAAAATAAAAAGTAAAAAATCAAAACCTCATAATCAATTCGCTAAAAACATTGAAAATAATCTATTGCGTCTTATTTCAAAGCAAATAATTTTATATGTGAGTTTTATTTAAGGTGATAATTGGACAAGGCAGTTAAAAAAACCATAAAAACCGGGAAAGTATCCAAAAATAATCTTTTAAAGAGTCGTAAATTCAAAGCCAACCACCATTATTTAAAAGGGGAAAAATATTTAAAGGATAAAACAGCAATAAAGGCTAGATTTTAACTCACTTGATCGGATCCTTTGGTTTGTTGAGTCAACGCTAGAAGGTCACAAAGATAAGACAAAAATGACAAGTGTTAAAAACTAAAAATTTTTTGAATTTTTTGTAAATCTTAGGTGAGATCAATCATTCAATATATACATATATATATATATATATATATATATATATATATATATATATATGCCGTGAGGAAACTGTGTACAAGTATTGTAAGGCTTTGAACAAAAAGAAATTTCATGTGATTGCAATTTCATGTGATTGCTGTTTTGTGATTGCAATTGTTAATTTTAGCTATAAGACAAACAATTCTCTTGCGTGATTTTCCCTAAAATGTGTTTTTTTTTGAAAAATAGATCAGTGCTGACCCTTCTTAATACTGATACGACATTGGTTGAAATTAAACTAACAACTTTCTTCATGTATTAAATATTGTAAATATTATAGTTTTTTGTCTATTTTATCTATTTCCCATTGAGTTTTTTTACACTTGACTTCAAGTTTTCTAACTGTTGTAAAGCAATGGAAGCTGAATTTTTTTAATACTAGGTATCATCTCATTATAATCAAATTTGCTGTTCTCATTTTTTTTGGTTAATGCTCATTAGTTCTCTTAACACAAGCAATAAGGCGCTGCCGCTTTGGTTTACTATAAATGGAGAAAACACTATTTTTATAATTGAATGGATTTACGTTATTTGAGGTGCAGCAAAGTACAACAGCAGTTTATTGAAAGTCTTCATGGGGTCAAGAATTTGAAAAACAGTGTGCCATTCAATGACTCTACCTCGCGCAAAACTTTATTTAAAATTATTTATAATTTTTGAACAATTCAAGCAATATGAATAGCAAGAATACCAGTTAAAGCTGACCCGGCGTTAATTCAGCTTATAATTTATATATTGAATTCATCAAAATATTCACTATTGATACGTTATTGCGCTCGATTGCTCCTCTTTCATTCTTCATATTAAAAAGTGTTTATAGTTTTATTTCGACTGCTATTTCCAGTTATTGAGATCTGTCTATTCATAAAACGATAACCATACGAATGAAAGAAATAAAGAAATGCTAACGCAAATTGTTGATTTTTGTTTTCAATTTTTTTCCTCCAATTTTCTTTGCTGTGTGTAAAAGCAAAAATTGCTTCAATTTTCCAATTAAAAGAGTTTAATCAAAAGAGAAATTTATTTTGCGCTCTGTTTTTCAAATACGTTTTCCGAAAGAAGCTTAATTTTTTTTCAAGCAACTTTATTTAAGCCAACCACACATCTTTTAATTAATACAAAAATTGTTTATAGAAAGACTATTCAACGGCAAAATTTGATTTTGATATTCATTAAAAACTACTTTTTTAGTGAGAAAATTATCTGTATAGCGTTGAAAATGACAGTGTTACAATATACATTCTAATGACTGAGTAGTGATCGTAATTTGGAGCCTGAAATGATAGCTCAATACACGAGAGCATAGTTTGACTCTCGCACTGTGGACCAGTGGAGAGATCAGGGATGCAATCAGTTAAGAGATGGGACGCCAACAAAGATTGGGAACATTATGCCAAAGTAATTTTTCATAAAAAATTTAGAACAAAAAACACAGATTAACACAAAAACTGCGTTGGCATAACGTTCCTAACCTTCAAATATTCTCCAATAACTGAAGATAACTGGAGATACAATTATAGTATCATTAATAATCTCTTATTAAATAGAAAAGATTTGAAATTAACTTCTAGGAAAAATTAGACTTGAAAATTTCCCAATTTTTAACTTTCATTTTGGTCTCAACTTCTGATGCGTCATTGCTTAAATCTGATAACCAGGTTGAGCTTTAACTCACTGATAACCAAATTGCGCCAGAATTTAAAAAGAAAACACTTAGTTTCACCTGTTTACTTAAATAGAGCACAGAAAAAGTTGATGTACACTGATGAATTTTTTTATTATCGATCATGTCATGTTCAGTTAGTGCGTGAAAAGAAAGCCAAAAATGTTGCCGCAACTCGTTACAGGGCAACTCGTATTTTTGAAGAAAAAACTGCGCATAATTGAAGCCCTCTTAAAATCAATTGGATCTTCCATATGTTGGTTGCGATGTTTTTGACACAAAAATAACCAAATATATTTTTCATGTACAACAAAGGAAATTGTTAGCTGTCGTTTGATCTACAGTTAAGGATATTGAAACCTTCCTTAATCAATAAAGGGTACCTCGACGTGTACATATAAACGTCTCTGTCAGGTCAAGCATTGTGAAGCTAAAACAATGCTAAGGTTATTTGACAGGTATCTATTGCATTAGTTTCCACTTAGAGAGTAAAATTTTTACAAATATAAAGGATATATAGTATTTGATGGTAGTAAAGATAGATGTTAAAAGGAGAAAAGTCCCTCTCAGCTGGCATGTGTTTCATAAATTTGGCGTTATAAATATTTCAATTGCAGCGATGACATCATATGAACAATGTTCTCTCAATTCTTTCAGTTCTTTCTCGCTTGACTTGGAGACCAACAAGGAATATCTGCAGTTGATGATTTCCATGGTGCTTGAAAATTAAATCGAAAATTATAAAAGTTTTTGAACCTTGCGAAGATAGAATTCGATTAAATTTTCTTTTTTTTAGTAAACTCGGGCAACTTTTTTGAAAGGTATTCACTTTATTAAATCACACAAACTCTCAAGATACAAAAAAAAGATAGCGAGCGCTGTTATGCGACTTGCTCAGAAAACTTTGGACATTTGCAAAACTAATGGTTGATAAATCAGCTAGCTTTGTCCTTGAACTGTCCTGATCTCTCGATTATTTTTGTATGTTACTTTAGGTTACGGTCAACGAACGCATATGCTCACTTAAAACGCATCATCAATTTGGTCAAGCTGGCCAAATAACTCGGTGCTAGTCGGAATATATATCAAGCGTAAACTTTTTTGGATGAAATCATTCAACCATAAAACGCACCATATTTGCCTCAAATGAAATTACCAGAACTATTTTCCCTTTTCCCTTAAAACTTGCCCATTTTGCTAGAAAAAGACCACCATTGTTAATCAGCCTTACAATGGTCATAAATAAATTGTAATATATTGGCAAGCACACTTCATAATGATAGCAGGCATTAATCAGAGCGAAAACATATGTCAGTTAAGACAAATTGTTTATGGAAACAATACTGTTGACGGGAAAAGGAACTCCAATTTACGAATTACATTTTTTCAAACTTGTGTCGCTGCATAAATTTTGGTTGTTTTTGCTCACTTTATGCTGTGAATTTCATTTCTCTAGTTTTGCCGTTTATTATAGTAAAAAAAAAATTGTAATAAAACGACTTGTAACTAAACGGAGCAGCCTTGTATGGTTGAAATCAAAGGTTTTATCGCAAGTATTGTTTCAAAGGAATTCGGATTTGAATCATAGCATTATTTGTATCTGGCAAAGGCATGCATGTTGATTTGCCAACTGTGCATATGTTTTTGTTTCATTGTCGCCTCCATTGATGTTGTGGCGTCACATTGCGGCTATTGGTACAAACACTGCCTGATAACGCAAAAATTTCGGACGTATTTTTTGGCGTCAGCACTAAGTACCCCAAAGTTTTTTACCCAATATTTGACTCTCTATTTCAATATTTTACCTATTTGAACAAATTTGGCATTTAGTAAAATGCCGTACTTGTTATGTTTAAATAATTTTTTCTGCCCCTACCCTCGGTCAGTGTATTTCATGGCCCCCACTTACAAACAATATGTTATATAGCACATTACTACTCAGGAAAAAAATAACACGTGCGCTTGGGTGCGGAAAACTTATATGCCTACTAAGATGAGGACCGAAACAGAATACACCCCTCTAATTTTTGCATCAATAAATTTGTGCGAATAGATACATCGAATATTGGTGGTAAATGGTTTGCTAGTATCTATGATAGTATCTTCCTCTTTTATGGTATCCTGAATATCGTACAATGATTATATATGTTGTTGCAGTACAGAAATGCGATTTCCTAGTAAACATACAAAAATGTAGTGTGTGATCGATCAGAGAAATAGCGTCTGACGTGTATTACACGCAGTGAACTGAAACTTGATAGACCTCGATAAGAAAGAAACACTTTAAAACCTATTGAATCTCACCAACATGTTAACTTGGCACATGACAACATCAAGTTTTATACAAACTGGAAAGATATTTGTGTAGTAAAAATTGGAAAGTGTAGTCAAAAACGACATCCACCAATTTGATACTTTTATAGTTACTCAAAAAGTGACATCCCAGGGGCTTTCCAAAATTGGATTAAAAATGCTAATTAGATAAATAATTTTTTGTTGCAAAACAATAAATCACTTGCTATTGACATCAAACAATAAAAATAAACAAAAGTTTTCAAAAATGTGCAGGAAATTGTTAATTTTGAACGGAAGTTTTATTGCCCTTCATCCATCATTGTGTCTGAGATAAGTCGCTCCAATTGTCTGAGTTGGAAATCCATTTCTTAATTTCTGCTAGTCAAGTCTGTGTTTTGAAAGATACCGCAGCTGATTTTCCGATTTCACGTAGTAAAGACAGGAACACCTTTAATATAGAAAGCTGATAATTTTCTCCTATTTCATGTAGGCTTCATCGGTTTTTTTTGAGATGTCGGCCATATAAATGCGGGCCTACTGCATTTGCTATAACCTTAATGTCTGCGTGTTGCTTTTGAAATGGAAGGAGGCGGAAACCAAAACAAAATTTCCACAATTATCATAAATAAAAATGTTTTTATCTTAAGAAAATCCCTCAACAGCTATCCGAAAATTCCTTTATTTGTTCAGCGCGAGCGTGAACACGTGTGGTAATTTTGATAGTTATCTCTCTTCTTTTCGGTCAAAAGCTATTGATTCGTATTATATTCATGCTTTTGATAACTGAATGAAACAGATTTAAATATTGTATCCTGCTTTGTTTTCAGTTCGGGTTAATCTCGTTGAAATTGAAAGTAAACTTGAGGGGCACTTGTCATGATAGGATATCTTCCCATAACTAAAACAACCATCATTCACCAGAATACGACATGCTACTGTCTCCTAATGTTATAAGTTTTATTATTCTTTTCCACCCCATTTGGGGGGTTGTTTTGGGGGTAAGGGGCTGTTTTTGTTGAGTCAATTTTGGCCGATTATGAGAGGGGTCAGAACATTATGTGCAAATACACTTTTTCTAGCCTCTTGTTTTTTTTTCATTTATTAACAAATTCTTCTGAGTAATATTTTTTCATATCACGTGGGAGCTTTTTTAGAATGTAACTCTGCAGAAGTTCATTTTTAATTTTTAACGGCAACGTCATGACAGCTCATATCATTTCTCCATAGCGCAAAATTCAACGCCAAATTGGGGACTATCGACGCCCAAGTGATTTCGATAATTCCTTGAATTGGGCTCAGGGAAACATAGCGGAGAGAACTCGGCCATAAATTTTTCTCATAACTCTCACTGCTTGGGCAATAAACATAAACACTGCCAGCTGATTTCGGTCTCGACTTAACCCCCCTTGTTTAACTTAGTGACGTTGTTGTAATTACCACCCTCCTCAGAGCAATGAATTTGATGCTATAGCAAATCTGGACTTTTTTCACATTGTGTAAAGAATTTCGACCAGAGCTTTACGGATTTTGAGGCGTGATTAAATCTTCAAAGACTAAGACGGGTAGACACATGTACTGTTACTATGATCAAAGGACAACTCAGATAAGTTGTAAATGCTAGGACTTATCGACTGATATCCGTTAGACTGTGTAATTTTCAATGAAAATGGCCCAAAACATGTGAAAATTTCTATTTTCAATGCATACAATGAGGAAAAAGCAGGAAAATGGGTTCTTTTTTCAGGATGTCTCAAGTATTTTTGGGTGTGCGAAGCTCAATTTCGTCTAGGAATAAAATTCGAATGCTGCTATTTGGCACCATAGGTTAGCTACATAATGAAGCCACAGATTTTTCATTTCTTTTGGCAACAACTTTTTGTTCAACAATTTACTTATCGGCTTATAATTGATTTCAAAGAAAGTTTGTTTAAATCAGAATAAAGGCCACATCTTTCAGCTACAATTCAGCTGGAAAATTTGTTTCAAGGATTGCCCTGGTCCCATATAACTTGATACTAGTCAAAACACGAACAACAAAAACCGCAAAGTCAAAGATAAAAGATTTACCAGTTTTGTAAGTTTTGAAATTCATGCTGAATTGCAGCAGAAATGCGTGATCCGATATCAGAGCAGAAGTTTGTTTTTTTTCTCCGCTATATCTCTTGGTCGGAGAAAAATGTTCACTTTTTGCATGTTGAACTGAAACTGGTTTCAGTTTTATTCTAGCAGATGATGAGGCATGTGGATATGTTTTACTGTTAATTAATTGCAAATTTTAATCTATGCGTTGCTAGAAAAATGAATTCAACTGAAATTGAGGCTTCTTCAATCGCTCCGAACTTTTCTTAAACTGTTGAGATTTATATGTTGAAAGTGATTGACTATAACTGAAGTAGAGATTGCAGACAACAAGGAGGCAGACATCAAGTTCCGACCCTGTTCATCCACATTTTTGGCATAAATGTCTACCAAATAAGAACAGATAGAATACCCCCAAAAATTCTAATATTTTAATAAACTGTGTCAAAGATCGCCTCAAATGTTAATAACTCAGTGGATCAAAAATGCCGCATTGCATTGACGAGATAAGCCATTATTAAGAAAGCAAGTCAAGACGTACAACAAAATGAAACAACAATAACAACAACATTAATTTCATCCAAAAATTTATGTCCATTCAAAAAAACTTACAGAAGCTCAAAACAACGTTGGATAAAGCTGAAACAAAACAAAATAACTTGTAGTTCACTAGAAAAGATATGGGACCACTCTATAAAAAGGCGCGGTAACATTTAGACAAAAAAGAACAAAAAAACAGCAAAGATAACAAAAATTTGCTTACTTTTCTAAAAACAATTAATTTCTATGTAAGGAAAACCATTAAATGGCAATTGAAAACATCCATCTTTATGATCACATACGCTTCGATAGCAGGGCCTTAAGACCTGTCATTAAAAATTTTTTCTCGGTTACAAAAAGAACAACAAACAGTGACAACAAAAAAATTCAATTGAAGCTTGCAAGAAAACGCTGTCGAAGCCTTAAAGCCATACTTTGCCTCTCAAAATTTGTTCCATTGAGTCTAAACAATTCCGCGAACGCAACAATTTGGCATACTGGGGCATCAATACTGAGAATAGGTAAAAAAGTAGACCAAAAGAAAAGAAAAAGTGCAAAATCAATTAACAATTTTTGTTTTTTTTCGAAAACAATTATTTTCAAAATCATGAAAACCATAAGCTACAAATTGGAATACTTAAATATGCTCTTCTATTCAATCAATGGAAGCGCTTGAGACGTGTAATTTTTCGGAATATGTCCTAAGACTACTAAAAGAACGTTAAAGATAGACAAAAATCAAAAATTAGTTTACTTTTTATGCAAAAAACCCCTGTAGAAGCCAGTAAATTCAAAACGAGCTCTTTAAAAAAAGATTAGATTGTGTACACTTACACTTACCCCCGACAAAAGTAATGTCATATTAGACCTGTAATTATCGAGACTGGGTATCACATAGACAAAAAAAATGAACAAAACAGAAAAGATAAAAATGGCTTATATATTTTAAAACCAATTAATTAAAAGGAAAAGCTTATGACCATGCACTTTTCTAAGTCTAAGGGAGAGCCTTAAGATCTGTCATTGAGTATTTTTGGTTACAAAAAGAACAACATATAGAGACTAAAAAAATCAATTAAAACTGAGAGAAAACGCATTCGAAGCCATAAGTCAATTTTGGCGCCTCAAAATATGATAATTGAGCCTTCCTCAAATGCCAAGAAAGTGCTATCGACCTTCTCTTTAATGAGAAGAGATAAAAAATAGACCAAAAAGTCGAAAAAGTGCAAAATTTTTTGCAACTTTTTTTTCGAAAACAATTAAATTCAAAATCATGAAAGCTTTTAGCTACAAAATCAAAAAAATAAATAGGTTCGTCTATTCGTCCGAAAGAAGCGTTTGAGACTTGTAGTTATTCTGAAATTGTCTTACGTCTACAAAAAGAACGTTAAATATAGACCGAATTAAAAAAAATTTACTTTTTCTGCGAAAAACCCGTGTCGAAGCCTGTAAATTCATAACGATTTCTTTGAAAAAAAAAATAGAATTTGTATCTTGCACCTTCCCTTGACAACAATAATGTTATATGTAAATAACCAGAATATGAAATATATAGACCAAAAAAGCGAATTTAAACAACGCTGAAATTAGTTTTATTTTAACTATGAAAACAAATGTTTTCAAAGTCATGAAAACCATCAGCTATCTACTCAAATCAGAATACACACTCATTTATTCCTTCAAAAAATGCCCATGAGAACTTTCATTATCCAGGTTGTTTTCAATGACTATAAAGACGAAGTAAAAACGACATTTAAAGACAATTGTAAAAGAAATCAAATTCTTCGAGAAAGGTATGTCAAAGCCGTTGAAACCACAATCTATTCCTTTCCAGGCTTTTATATGTTCAACTCTGCCTTATTTTAAGCGCCAATTTCATAAATTGTGAATTGTCAGAAACGTGATAATGTGACAAAACGAGAGAAAAAAAACGTGAAAAAGGGGCCAATACCTAAAAACCAATAAAAATTGTGAAATCATGTAGTATCAAAGCCAAAAAAACCATAACTTAACGCGTAATACCGCAACAAAAACAAAAATTCAATTCAAAAAAGAAAAGCAAGAACGAGCATTCGTTCTTGGCTGACACTAAGCAAAAAGTGGACCAAATTAGAAGAAAAATAGTGGCAAATTTCAATAAACCATTGTTTAAATTAAATCAATAACTTTTAAAAGTCCAAACGACGAAAGTCTTTCGAATAAAGAAAACAGATACAATAAAATGAAACTGTTCAGGAATCTGGACCCATCTGGACCTATCAACAGTAAGCTGTGACGTGAATTGTTATTTTCTTTAATTAACATAGAGAACTCAATTTTATTTTTTTAAAAAGGACCGACTGATTACAATCCGAATTATTTTATCAATTGTAAGAGTTCAAGATTGGACCAAAACCAGCCCCGCTATTTCTGACCGTCCATTTAGAACACTCAATTGTTTCGAATGCTTTAGATCTAGATAATTTGTTAGTTAAAAGATTAAAAATAAATGCTGCGTTTTTGATAACCATAGAGCAATTTTAGCAAAAAATGGCAAAATTTTGATTCTGGAATACTCTCAATGGAAGTTGAAGTAAAACAAGCTCCGTTTTTAGTTTGCGAAGTTTGTTTTTGTTGTTTTTGGGGTGTGTACTTCCGGTAAATTTAATCAAATTGAACTAAACAAGCTTATTCCGGGCAATTTTTGATGAAAAAGGCTGAAATTTGAAATATTTAGCCAAAACTTTAGCCAGAAAAATAATATCAAAATAATCAAAAATACTTTTTTGTCTCTAAAAATAATATCAACAGTACTATCGATAACATATTTCACTATATTTAGCAAAATTGAAAAAGGTTTAGGCGAAATTCCGGAAAATGTGAATAAAAACAACAGAAATTCGTCTATTCTTCACAAAATTTCAAACCTCGATAACTCCCTGTTAAATACGAAATTAAAATAAATCTTTTCATTTCCATATTCTATGCTTGAGGGGCTTTCTAATGATACCACTCACAACTCTGTACGATGAATATATCGATCGGTCAAAATTGTCTGAACAAAAAAAACCCATTTGAGTATATAGTTCCCCCCCCCCCCCTCGAGAGGGGTCGGAACAAAAATTGATATCCCAAACTGATGATTAACACGGTTGGAGGTCGTTGTGCCTTGAGTTTACATAAATTGAAAAAATCAAAAATTGCAGGGAGATTTCGATCGACTTGAGCGTAGAAGAATCTGAACATAACCCCACAAAAATTTTATTCTATTTGAAGTATTAGTCTTGTTAAAAAAATTCTAACTATAGCAGTAAAACAGACACCGTTGCTTTTGTTCTCACTCAAGCGAGTTTAAAGTGCTTTAAGACAAGATTTTAAACAATTTTGACATTAGCATCACATTTAACTATGGTTGAATATGATACTAAAGACAAAATACCGTAATAGTTGTTAGAAATTGTGCCTCAATATTTCTGCTCTATTTTCATCGTTTCCATTCTATTTTTTTAATGAGGTACAACGTTTTTGTTCAATTTTCTCCGGGAAATTCTGCTGAATTTTTTTTAACGATTCCACATACGTTTTAGCATCGGAAATAAAAGCTTAAGTTTGGAATTGCTTTGAACGTTCTTTTTTGCCCAAAATTTTTATTCTGATTTTTTTTGAAAGAGAAAAAGTAACACAGTCAGGAACCTGCCCAAGTGAAAATTCGGAATTTAAATATTATAATTCTTCGCTGAGTTACTCTGAGACTATGATCCAGGCTCTTAATTACTAGTACAATGAGAATCTTTCTGATAAAATTTTCTGATGCACATTAATTTCTGTCGATGTCCAATATGAATCAAATTTTTCTTATTTTCTTCATCAGAACATTCTGCAGGCGGGCACTCCTCTTCTTCCAATAATCATTCTTTATACCCATTAGGTTAATCAAGACCTCAAACAAATTATTTGTATTGCCGAATTGGTCTGGATCATTGAAGAAAATTTTTTGACTTAAAAATTTTTTTGGCAAAAATGAAAATGATAGAAACAAAAAAATGAGATGTTTTGTTAAATAAAAAATTGAACTGCAGAAATTAGAGCTGCTATTTTATAGAGGCTTGCATTTGAACCTATTTATTTTGAAATTTTTTCTGTAATAGAATTTTAAATGAAGCACTGGCTTTCAAATAAGAACTGAGACATGTTCAAGCATCTTCAAACAAGATGCTCATTCATTGATTAGGAACCTTGCCATGACTGACGAAGAGTTAAACAACTTATTCAGAACAAACACTCTTTATTTACCAGAGCAGTCTTGAAATCAAACACTTTTCCATTCAATACACTTCCCACGAAAGCATTCTTTGATCAAAACAGTGGAACTTTCCTATTGAATTGGAATTCTTTTCACGCATGACAGCAGCCCTTCAAACGCACGCTGTGTTTTTAGGGATAATTTTTTCTCCAGGGGGTACAAATTTGATAGATTCAAGCAATACTTGCCCTAATGGCACAAAACAGGTGAAGAATTCATTAAAATAGTATTTCTGATTAGTTCTGTTCCCTTTTGACAGAGAATTATTGCATACATGCGCAATGACGCGGTCATACTATGGTGCATTTTTAACAAGGAAAGAATGCGATTATGTTCGTACAACTGAACAAATTTTTTGGTGCAATGTTTTCGACCGTAGTAGTTGATTGGCTTCATTAAAGACTGTAGCCTTGTAACAGTCTAACGGCAATTCTTTTGAAAATCAAATTATTCAACCGTGTCCGAAACAATTCTTACAGCTCCTCAAGTCCAACAACTTCAACTCCGTGTGTTCTAATTAAGCGCAAATTTTGACAACATCAACCAAGCGTTGACTGTCATGAAGAAAAAGGATTCAACAATGTTGCCTTTCCATTTATCGTTTATTTTAGTTTCCGAAAATTTTGAAGAAAAAATTTGCATCGACTGGTTTGTTTTCGACTAAATAATTTCATTGATTTCCAATATGACGCTATATTTTGTCCAAACTTTGTTCATAAATTGTAAATCGTCACAGCCTTGAATTTGTTCCTCATATATAAACTTTTTCTTTTGATCTTTTTATTCAAAAATGAACAAATTTACTGTGTTGTGAATTCATTGGAGCTTGAACAAAGCAGAAATAATTTCATTCATTGATGTGTAAAATATTGTAATTTGAGAACTTCTAGTCACATGTGATTTTAAACAAATTCGGTCTTCAAAGCATGTTTTGTGTTTTGAAAGATAACACAATTTGGCACTTAATTGATGTTGAAAACGGAACACGAAAAAAACACAAATTACATTCATTCAACGTTCAAAATTGAACTTGAGTATGCATTTCTCTGTTTTGATGTTAAAAAATTTTCCGTATACAGTCGATATAAGCAACCATTTGAATGCTTTTTTTATCATATAAACCCCTGAAATGTTGCATCGATGAAAATAATATGGTATAATGGTACGCAAGTATTGTTTTTAAGTGTTCTTATTCCACAAAGACTACGATAAATTTGAACTAATTTGATAGGATCGAAAAAAAGACAAGGAGGCTAAAAATTGTGTAGATGCAATTAACGAACCGCTGTGACAAGCCTACTATTTACCACAACAATAGACATTATGAGTGCGTAGCAATGCAAGACCAACAGCGAATTCCCAAATATCCGGAACTTAAAATCATTCAAAGAGTTATTCTACAGTAGACCCAAGAAATGTAAAAGCTCGCATGATTATGCAAAATTAACGAATTGTAAGAACTGTAAAAAAAATATTCAATGAGTAAAGCTGAATCTTTAGGAATAACAAGGAAGCTCCGCAATGAGCGTACACATAATGTTCCGATACCGCTCAACCACATTTTTGTCTTAATTGTCTACCAAATGAGAAAGAAATAGAAAATTTCAAAGACTCATCTCATAATATATTGTTCGAAAACAATTCGTGTGTCCATTTCAAAAATCACTTTGAACTCAAATCACTAAAAAATTATTTAATGACTCATTAGAGGGCCGATGACACTTAATATTAAAGAGCCTAGGAGATAAGCCTCAATTGCGACCAAAACCCTAATGTCTATATACTTTATTTTTAAAAAAAGATTTAAAACAGACTCAAAACAGCATCAGATGAAGCCTCAATTAAAAGAATGACTAGAATTCAACCAGAAAAGGAATATAGGACCTGGTTTTATTGAGAATAATTAACACGTAGAAAAAAACATAAAACAATGTTAAAAAATACGTTTCTAATTTGTTTCAGAGACATGAAAAGATTTAGCTATCAACTGAAATCATCAAATGATCTCATTTATACGTCTATATAAACCGTTCAGATCATTAATAACCTAGATAACGAATACAAAAATTGAACACAGGGAAATTGGAAAATTCAATTATTGCGAAAAAATGGTGTTGAATTAACTAGAAACATTCAATTTAATTAATTACGTCTTGTTACGAAGCCAATAATCTGATATGCGACTTTTCATTAACGGGATAATTGGACACGCCATCAAAAAAGAACTACAAAAATTGGAAAATGTCCAAATTTTTTTTAAAAGAATTGAAAAATTGTAGCCTCAAAGCGAACAAAATTCTATGTAAATGATAAAACATTAATAAAGACTATTTTCCAAGTGACCTGAAAGGTCACTTAGAAAAATTCCATTTAATATCTTTATGGAATTTTTTATAAATCATAAATAACAACAACCATATACATTCAACTAAAACACAGTAAACAGGTCAAATTGTTGCAGCCTATTGGACATATCATTACTGCATTTATGTTTAATAACTCTACAATAACAAGAATACAGACACAAATTAAAGCGAAAAGAGTGCTGACGACGAAAAACTTCAGTGTTTGTTAATTGGCCTTCATTTTCACGTCGTAAAATTGATTCGTAAATAATTGAGCTGCGATTTCAATTGATTGTGATTGGTCTGTAAATATTTGTTGAATTGCTGTTGCTAAAAGCTACAACTAGAGCAAAATTAAAGTTGCTATTAGTGCTCGTTTTTTTTAAAAAAAAAACTGTTTCCAAAATTACCGAGAGAGCTAAATAGACAAAAAATTTAATATATCAGTAAAAAATGTCATTTTTTGGATATTTAAGTCAGATATGAGCCGCATCAGTTGAAAAGCACTAGAACGCAATGGATAGATCCTTAAGTGGATCCTCAGATAGAAACTAAGACCTTTGAATAATTAGAATCCACCATAAAACTACAAGAAAAACAACAACTCCGGGCAAAATTTAGTGCATTAAAAATTTTTTAACACAATTTTGTGAGCCATAAAAACCATGAGTTTTACTCAAAAAAACACAACATTTCTTTTTTTGGCCTCATTTTATCCGATTTTAGACCTCTCATTAATTTAAGTCCAATAAATGAGAACAGCATTATCATTAATTTGGACAAAGATAGTTGAAGAAATACTAGAAAACGGAGAGACTCAAATGATAATCAATTTTTTTTTTTGCCAAAATCAAAGCTGAGACCAAAACTGGCCTTGGGTTTCACTGCAGGGCTGTCAAAAAAGTATTCTTCAAAATAATTGCGCAATAAAAGTTTTCGTGAAAAATTTCTGAATATATCTAAAAAATCATGCATATTTTATTAAAACAGATATCGGGAGCCACATTGTTAGTTCCAGAACACTTTCATTCGAACCAAAACTAAAATCAGACTTCGTCTGAGCAAGCGAAGATTTTTCAAGTCTGCATCACAACTAAACTTCGAGAAAAAGGGCTAAAAATCATATTTTGGTGCCAGTTTTGGTGAAAGTAAAAAAATTGCTGAATTTTCAAAAACTTAGGCAACTTTTAGCTAAAAGAGTGGGTTCAAGCAATTCAGCACCTATCTTTCATCTTTGAAATATAACGAATGAGACTATCGTTAAGCATCGTTAGGATTTTTTTGGCCGATTGCTATGTTCATCATAGAGAGTTGTTGGTGTTCTCAATAGAAAGCATGTACAGCGTGCCGTACCGAGTTTTAAAAAAATCTTATTTTCCTTTCTTTTTCCGACAAGTATCGAAATTCAAAATTTTGCGGGCAGATGTTTTTGCTCACGTTTTTAGGAAAATTTGTTTAATTTTTGTCATTTTTGCTAAGCGTTGTTGAATTGGTTATCAATGGATTAATGGTTTTCGCTATAAACACACAGAAGCGTTGTTGACTTGTTCAATAAAACAAATTTATCTCACTTTTTTCAATTTTGCCAGAAGCAAAGAACCAAAAACTGCTTGAATTTTCTCCTAATGAACTCTAAAAAAAGGGAAGTTTTACTTTTTTTTCTTTGAAAGTGTTCTGAAACAAAAGTTTTTTGGTTTTTTCTAACTTAAACCAATATTATGCAAACATTTTTTTCTTTGAAATAATGAAATTTATATTGCCAAATTATAAATTTTGGTTACTTTTGGAAAATTTAAGGGTTGTTATTGAACGCGCAGCCCTATCAAAGCTTGATTCTATTAGGTCGATGTCTTTTTTATAAAAAAAGTTTATAAATTTTTTGTTTTTTCTTCTATGTTTAGTAAAAACCAGAAAAGTCTCCTCTCAAAAATCAATTATGGGCAGTTCATATCTACTTGAGAATTAAGCATTGCTACCAAAGGTTTTGATTTGAGAGAAATTTTTATGGTTTTCACGGTTTCCACTTGAATTGTTTCCGTAATTTTAAGTTCTTATTTTTTTGTATTACATCACATTTGTTGTTCGGTTTTTAATCTACTGACAACAACTCAGTCGTAAAAGACTTAGTTGACCTCCAGAATAATAAAAGTGAATCTTTTGATTGATCTCATTTTATACCTATTTCCTCTGATGTGTTTGAATAGATTTATCTTAAGAAACACCCCGCTGTCTTTTCAATATTGCCACCTATTCCTATTTTCTTTCAACTCTATGCAAAGACTCAGTATACCTAGTTTGCACTTTTTCTGGATATTGACAGTTCGTGGAGGTTACAAATTTTAATTAATTGTTTCGTTGCTTCGATATCACAAGCTTTCAAAGTTGTTTTTCACTTTATCTTTTTTGTCCTTTTTTGAAGTTCTTTTTGTTACCTTGTCATGTTTTAACGTCAATAACAGCGGCCATTGGCATTGAAACAATAAGCAAACGAAAAAAAAACAGAAATATTTCATTGAAAAGCATTTTTTTCAACGGCTTCGAATTAGTTCTCTTGTAAAACAAAATTGAATTTTTAGTTGTCGACTGTGCTTCTAGTTCTTTGTAGTTGTTACATATATTTTTGATTACGGTCCCATTAGTTTGATGATAATAGGTTTTGGGGACATAATCAAACTCTGGGAACAATATTGAAAGTATTTATTCTTTTGTAATGGTAGTTATTAGATTCAATCAACTAAAAATTAATTGTTTCAGTGAAAAAATTGATCGGTTTGACACGCATCCATTTTTTGCAATAAATTAGGCAAACAATAAGCATGGGATGTTATAGTTTTGAACAGTCCATCTAACAGGAGGTTATCATTCTTTGAAACGCTGCAATTACTCTTAACAAGTTTTTTCGATCAATTTGCAGCGTAGTCTAAGTAGTCACAATTTGCATCTATTTTTGACAATTTTTTTTTCAGTTTTTGAGTTTCCCTTTACTTTTTTGCTCCCATTACAACATTAATGATTGTTCCCATTGACTTGAGAGATGGGAGCTGTTAGGCTGTTGTTTTAATAAATATTTCATGGTTTTGACGGCTTTGAAACCATTTATCTGATTTTTGTTATCGGAAACTAATATCTGAAAAACTGACATTTAGATACATTTGCCTTTTTTGTAGCTTTTCTTGAGCTGTTTAGACTTTCGCCTAGTTTCATGCCATTTTGATTTTGTAATTAATTGCTTTTTTGAAATAGATATTAGCTTCTGGTCGTATTTAACGTTTTTTGATAATTGATATTGTTGTTATCTTCTCCCAATTCCTTCAGAATCAGGTCTCATCAGGTCTGCAAGAGGGCCCTATTTAGTTCATTTTCTCACTACTGACCGGTCCCAGTTGCTCTGATAGATTTACAAAAGTTTCTATCTGGTATTTTTATATGAAGTATGATGTTTGTTTAGATTTTGCCCCTTTTTCTCCTCGTTTTTGTTTACGTTTTACCATTTGTCATTACTGACAGGTGTTATTTGACGTGAAGTGAAGTACAAACTGATTTGCTAAGATTAGATTTTACATAACGCCATCTGGACTTTTTTAATAATTTTAAAAAAAGTTAAAAAGATGATGAGTTTGACCGTATTTATTGACTTTAATGTTTGCTGCTTGTCTTTTCTCGTTGTTTTATTAATGGCAGGCATGATTGGCTCTTCAATGCGACTTTAATATTTAGTTGTTTGCGTTTGAAACATTTCTTAACTCACACAGCAGCTAATTTTGAACACTATCGGGTTGACACTATGATTTGGTTGACAGTTAAGTCAAAAAAGTGGATGATCGGGGTCCGAACATTAAGTGCAAACGCGCATCTTTGTTTTAATCAAACTAATGACTCATTATTCTTTTTTCCAGACCCCTAGTTCTTGTTTTAATAAAAATTTTTGCTAAATTCAACTTATTGATTTCATCGCTCATAGTTGTCATGATTTATGATGCTCAATATGAGTGATTTGAATTAGATTCAAGAAAAAAAGATCTTAAGTTTTTTCCATATCCAAAATATTGAACGGGAATTTGATCTTCACATGTAAGCTAACTTAAAATTGTTAGGAATGTACAGTTTTGTAGGTACTAATCAATTAGTGTACAGAGGACCTTGGCTCACTAATGACCACGTGAAAAACTATTTCTGTTGAACTTTTGATTAGACCATAGTGAGAACTGTAATAGAGCCAAAAGAGCCCAAGAAAATTAAATAAAGGACAAATTGTGGTTGATAAAATTATTGGGCAAAATAAAATTAATGGGTTTGAAAAATTTCCAAAAACTGCAAAAGTTTGTAAGTTACAAGAAAATACAATAAAATATTTGATTGTTAGTCTGTTATATTATTCAGTTTAACATTCAGTTATTCAGTTAACTAATTATTGTGCAATTAAACAAAAAGAATAGTTTTAAAGTAAAATTAGCATACTTTATCAAAAAAAGTAAATTTTTACAATAATGTTTTGGAAGTAAAATTCAAAAACACTTCAAATTTGCAAAATTTTGGATATACGAGATTTCCTATACATTCATGCGGAACTCTCAAAGTGAAATTTGTTGTTCATACGAAATGACTCAACATATTAAAATATATGTGTGTTGTTTGGCACACCCAATTTTGAAACGTACAAAAATTCTGCAGTGAAGAAAATTAATTGTCTGTAGAAAATAGTTCCCACAATTTTATTCATGTTTTTCTGCTGGGATGTTTTTCTTTTTATAGGGAGTTATCGAGGTTTAAAATTTTGTTAATATTAAACGTAATTCGGCTGTTTTTATTCACATTTTTGACCAAATTTTTGTCAATTTTCACAAAATTTTCGTCAATTTTGCTAATATATGTTAAACATGTTATCTGTAGTGTTATTGATTTTATCTCTAAAGATAGCGGATGGTTGCTGAATTGTTCGATTCGAGTTTTTTGCTTAGAATTTATTCTAAATTTTTCAAAGTTCATAATTTTTTCGTCGCGAAAATGGTTTTTCAGCCCACTTGCTTCAACCCACTCTTCTCCAGCTCCAGCTCAAAAAAGAGCTAGTTGTACTCCCGCTCCCTGTAAGAGTCTTCTGGAATTACAATTTTGTCAATTTTTTGCAAATTTAAACTCCATAATTATATAAAATGCAATATTTATTTTTTAACAAACTGAAAAATTTCGTACGGAACTGATCCATTTCGCAACTATTTCAATATTTCAGTGTTTTATTAGAAGTGCGGCAAAATCTGGTCTGATCTTGATCTCACCATGGATCTTTATGATTACAACTTTTTAGATTTTAATGGGGCTCGACTTTATTTTCAAAAAATTTCGGCTATGTAAAAGTTTTTTATGTGACAAGATTTTCACATAAAGTTTTACAAGTTTTTTTACGGACAAGATTTTCGAATCAGGGCTCAATGAATGACAGATACTATTTATCATGAACGAGACCCAACGAGGTTATATTATGGTTTTATGGAGTTCAACTAGTGGTTTTTATGGCTCTGACAAATCGTTTTCATAAAGTTTTTATGGACTTCTTGCGTTTTGCTTTCTTTTCTTTTAGTGTCCCCATTGAAAGATTCAGTTATCATTTCGAAGGTAAAAATGCAAATAGACATTTTTTTATTAACTAATGTCTGTTATGACTTTGAAAATGTTTGTTTTGAGAAAATATCGGTTAGTTTTTAAAGATTGCTACTATTTTATAGTTTTCTCTAAAATTTGGGCGAAGTAAAACAGGCAGAAATCAACTTCCTTTGAATTTTAGATTAATGTTGGTAACGTTTTATATTCAACTAGTGTATTCTTTGTTTTAGTACTATGCGTTTTCATTTTTTTCTCTCATTTTTGATCATAATTGCATATTTTTTGAGTTCATTTTGTTTCCTTGTCGAATTATCACACTATTCACAAGTCCAGTTAAAGAAAAGCATTATAGGGAAAATGAACAACAATGGAAAAAAACGTGTTTGGATATGTTAATTGTTTTCGTTGAATAGTTTATGCTTTTTGGGCTGAGGCACAGCTAACTCGCAAAACTTTGTGGGTTTTGTGATTTTGCCTATGTTTGTCCTTCTTTTCGTTGTTGTGCGCCCTATACCCAATAATGATTAATCTTAATTGCTTCCCCAGTTTGTAAACCTCAACCAAGTTATAGATATCAGTTTTTAGCTGTTTGTTATAATGACTATCAAATTAAATTTATAAAAATTTTTTTTCATCTGACGTTTTTTCGCTTCATTGTCGTCACCATGTAACTAAATCTCACTCATTGGATTGTCAATTACTTTTGTTGATTCAAACAATTTTTTTGCGATTGGTTATACGTTGTGACTCACTTTTTCGATTATTTGGTTTCAAACAAAAAATTTGAGATTTCTTTAATATTCATTTTTTTGGTTTGTTTTTTTTTGTCATGTCTAAGTAGTCCTTTTTTAAGGAAAACTCGTTGATGTTAAGATGAGGGTAAAATCAAGGTTTACAGTTTATGTTGGTAACATCTTATAATTATAGAGCCTTAAACAGTGAAATTTCATAAAATTGTTTGAAGTTTTAGAATTTATATTAATTTGTTTTTTTTGTGG
>NC_134474.1:27241819-27374319 GCF_964194025.1 Convolutriloba macropyga | reverse complement strand
GGTAATTGCGTAAAATTAAAGTTCTTCATCAGTTTACCCTAAATTACCTTCTTTGCAAAGAGTGTAAAACGAATGGAGAAAAGAGTGTAAAAACAGTGTAATGTTTTAAGAATACACTCTTACACTCTTTTCCCCGAAAAACAGGAGTGGAATACGCACTACACCCTAATCCCCGCTAATTAGAGGTGAATGAAAGGCGAATCCTTGTCCCGGGATCCAACAAAATTTAATTCACTCATACAACACAGCCAATAAAAATAACAGTCGATTGATGCATTGATTAGCTGGCCTTTTGTTTTCAGTTCGTTTTAATTGTGATTGGTAAGTGAAAATATGATTGAAAGTAATGTGACTATGAATGATTGAAGCTGCTGGACTCAGGTCCCAGACTTTTCCTGTTTCATGAGAGACTTGCAAGAAATATATCGAAAAAAAAAACAAATTTTGTGAACGGATAATTCAAATGTCACAATTTTGCAGTCGTTGGATCATGTGATAAAAATTCGCAAAATCTTTTTTGGCTAATTCGACAGTTGGCTATTTGAAAAGCGTCTTTTTTCAATAATTACAATCCGTGAGACTTCTTTTCGTAGGTGGCAAACTTCCTCAACCTATCAGACCGAAGATAAAACTATTGGTTGATTAGATGCAGAGAAGAAGCGAGAAGAACTTTCAGTTTCAATTGTAAAAAAAAATAAAAATTCAAATCACAGAGCAGTCTAAAACTTAACCATTTCTCATTTTCTATTAAAACTTCTAATTTTTCTATCATTATGCACCTGAGTTATTATGATATTGTAATTTATTACAGTTCACCCTCTGACAGCTGTAAAAACGGGGTAGAAATCTTATCACCTGCAATTTCTAAGCCTTTTCAAAGATCTGCAAAAAATACTAATCCGGAAAAAAGACGCAGGGTTACTAAGAATAACAGAAACTAAGCTTAAAAAACTGCTAAGACTGCATGAACAGGCCTGATGGCTTTGGGATTTAAAAATATCAAAGAATTGAAGGTATTGTAGTTAAAATTAGCTTTATCAAATTTAAAAAATTGTAACCAACTAAAATTTCTTAGGACATTTTGCATCATTTGCCCTGTCGAGCAGCACTGTCGTGCATTTTTTCAATGAAACAATTGCATGGTATCAATCCCTCTGTCCATATTCAGTTGCCTCTGCAACAATGGGACTGCAAAAATTGCACGACTACTCGATAGCAACCATCGGATTTCTCATCAAGATTCTTTTCTGTACATGTAACACATCACCAATCTGATAAATGGGCAGTCGTACATCACTCATGTTCTACTTGCAAATCATATCCTATTAACATTCTCATTTCCTTTATATGACAATCAATGCTCAATGGCGTAATGGCGTCATATAAAATTTAAAGCCAAGTTCGTTTTGAAACACTTTCTCCCTGGTGTTTATTATAAAAAGGAAAAAGCTCTCTCTCTCTCTCTCTCTCTCTCTCTCTCTCCCTCTCGCTCTCTCTCTCTCTCTCTCTCTATCTATCTATCTCTCCTTTCTCTCTCTCTCTCTCTCTCTCTCTCTCTCTCTCTCTCTTTCTCTCTCTCACACACACACACTCTCTCTCTCTCTCAACATTTTCACCGCACACAGGCAATGCAGGATGCACACGTTTTTGTTGTGCAGTTTGCTTAGTTACCATTAATTTTTCTACTATTTGGAAAACTTTTCTACTAAACGTTTTTTAAAAGATTTTGAAAGTGTCTGTTTTTAATATAATTGTGTTTTTGGGTTATTGGTTGATATAGAACACATGATCTTGAGTTTTTTTTCCATTTTAAGTTCAATGCATATAAAAAAACAGACTGAGTTGCCCAAAATACACCAGATAACAGCTATATAACCATTGAATAACATGGTGAAACAGCTGAGTCAGCTGAATTGGTTGGCGTGCATGCTCTATCATGAAACCTATTAGACAATTCTTTTGTGCCAATTTCAGGTAAGTTCTTATAAATTCTTCTCTAAAAGAGTACATAGCAAATACTTAAGCCAAAGTGTTCAAAGTTTTGGAAACATTTTTGCGTTTAGCCAGATCTCATCCCATGTTTCCTCTCTCACACACACACAGACACTAACTTTCTCTTTCTCAACTTTTTTACCACACACAGACAACACAGGATGCAGACGTTTTTGTTTAGCAGTTCTTTTAGTTACCATTAATTTTTGTGCTATTCGGAAAAAGTAGTCAGTATTATTTAAGTCATTCCTATTAAAACTGATTGCTTAATTCCTAAAATTGATAACCCCTGATGAGTTCACCTGCCCATTGGGCCTCACAACAAACGAAATGATCGAGCGTTTACTGTTGAAATTTGGCCGACTATTAATCGGAGTGGTTAAATGGCGATCAAAAAACAGACCCCACCTAATAGTCATGTAAATTACAACTATACCTATCACAAAATTTTGCAAACAGACCATAATAGGACCTAAACTTTTTGTGGGGCGTATTTTGCGCGACTTGAAAAACTTGCACACTCAAATTGTTTTAAGCCGAAAAATGGGTGATGAAAGTCTTGCCAGACAAAAAGCAACCCAGAAAATTAAAATAGTTTAATTTTTAACAAACAATCGTAAACTTTTTTAAGATTTTGAAATTGTCGGTTTTGTCAATCTGCTTGTGTTTTTGGATTATCAGTTGATATAGAACACATGATCTTGAATTTTTTTTACTTTCCATTTTAAGTTCAGTGCATATCAGAAAAGAACAGACTGAATTGCCAAAACTACACCAGATAACAGCTATAAAACCATTTGATAACATGGTGAAGCTTCTTAGTCAGCTGAATTGGTTGGCGCGCGTGCTCCATTATGAAGCATATTAGACAACTATTTTGTTCCAATTTCAGGTAGGATCTTTTAAATAGTTCTCTAAAAGAATACATAACAAATACTGGATCCGAAGTGTTCAAAATTTTGGAAACTTTTTGGCGTTTAGCCAAATCTTACCCCCCTGTTTCCTCTCTCTCTCTCTCTCTCTCTCTCTCTCTCTCTCCCCCCTCTTGCGTGCGCGATCTCTCAGCATTCCCAAAGAAACACCCACGCACACACATACATTTACAAACGGAGACACACCTATAACTCGTATAACTCTTTTTGTTGTTTTAAGTTAATTTTGAACTGTTTGAAACATTTTTCGGCAATACTATTATTCTGGCTATTCGGAAATAATAATTGGGACAATGGAGGTTTTGAACTTGTCTTCAATTTTACGAGTGATTGTTGCAAAGGAGTTCAGTTGCTCCGAAGACATTGAGCCTCATAGTAAATCAGCTTAGACAGCACTTTTGGCTTCAGAGACTACAAATCGGACATGTTGATCAGTGATGGAAAAGCAGGTTCTTACTGATGAAAGCACCGTCCCCGCCCCCAAACCCCAATGGTCATATGATGAATATATCTACCCCCCCCCCCATTAGCGTAAACATGCCATAATAGGGGCTATAATTTTGCGTGGGGCATAATGGGGATTAGGCGAATAGCTTGCAACAGTTAAAAGGAAAGTGTTTGACGTTTGAGCCTATAATGATCAGAGTAATTTGAGAGATACAATTTTTATTAATTTTCTATCAGGGACAGGTAAAAATGATATCATAATTTGGCCAGAGGTTCTGGGTTTAGCGTTATTTTACATGATCCCATAGTAACGAAATTTGTTATACCAAAGAATGGCTCAAGTTTACAGAATAACATAAGTTTTTTGATGTGATAAGACTATTGTTTTTACAATAATGAAATTTTCTATTTATTTAGACAAAATTTAACAGATGCCCATATTTTTATTGCTTTTTTATTTCTGTTACCAGCCTATGTTACCAAACTCAGTATTTCGAATAATTCCACCAACACTATTGATTTAATAAATTGAGATATGTGTACTACAAATGGCCATACATACTGATTACGACTTGATACCGGTTCAATCACTTTCTACATTCAACTTTTGGGAGCTCAAATGGCATAATATTGCACCTGAATCTCAAATGATATCTAATTATAAAAAGCGTCCAATGTCTGATAAAACCGAGTTACATACAGTATTTATTGATTGCAGCTGTAGCGTCATTTCCACCTTTTCAGAATCTCATTTTTGATGTTACCGCATCTAATTAATTATTCAGCAAATTTTGTAATTTTCTGTAAAAATATAGCACTATCATCATGCTATAAATGCCATACTTATATCATCATGCTGTTAAAAATCATCATGCTGTGTTTACGAATTTAAGAAAATCTTGGACAACGGTCTATGAAACCAATTATGGTCAGTTGGTTCAATGACACGTTGAGACATTTAAAGCCTTAAAAGACTACTAACTAAAAACTAAAATCTAATTGCTTTTCAATTTTTATGTATATATATATATATATATATATATATATATATATATATATATATATATATATACATGTATATATATATATATATATATATATATATATATATATATATATATATATATATACATGTATATAATATATATATATATATATATATATATATATATATATATAACGCCTTATTTGTATAAGATGCTTGATGGTTAACGAATGGTTCTGTAGGAAGACTAATGTAAGATCAATAAGTTTGTTCCAAATATTTTGCTCAAAGAATCGATCGTTTTGCCGAGTCCTTTTCTCTGCAAAACAATTCAATTCAGTTGTAATGTTATTTAAGTGTTTCCAATGTAACAATTCACAATGAGCACAGCTATTTCTTCAGTTAGCGATAATGAATTGCTGTATGTTTGTCGATGTTGTTTTAGTGGTGTTGTTGTTCACGAGTGAACAGGACGGACACATTCCCTCATGCAGGTGTGACTACTTCAACTACTCAGTCAGCTCCATCCCACATAACTGCACCACTTTCATTCTCAACAGCACAAACGTCAGGTAACAACAGTTAACTCATTTTTCTGAAAGCCTTTAAGTTTCCTTGTGGTCTGTACCATTGTTATTAAATTCTTTTTTGGTTAACTATCAAAAGATAGCAAATTGAGTTCTGTGTTTTAAGCGCGCAAACGGATAGGGGCGAAAATCTTCTTGGCAACATGAAAGCATTAATTACCACAGAAAATCTTTTCATTTTTGATCAATCCCACATCAAAGAGGAGGACACATTTTTTGTGATCTCATTCATGCTAGTAACCTAACTTTTCCCGCATTGACGTGATTTTCTTCTATGTAGCATATAAGCCATTTTTTAGTACAATATAAGTCACATATAAGTACAAATATTTCTCTGCCCAACGTTCGGGAAGAAAAAGTTTTCACTCGCAGCAAAAACCATTTGAAAACACGTATTATGGCCTTATGACCGAAAACACTCATGGACCAAAAAGTTGTGGAGTTGTCATAATCATCTAGAAAGACACAAAAATTTTACTTAACAGGTACAAATAGGCACAATTTTATTAGGTTGAACGCAGGACGGTAATCTTTGAATATTCAAACAACTAGCTTATCTTTTGTAAAATCTTTCAGAAATTAAGAAAAAAGATTGAAAGAGATTCGAAAAATGAATCGTAAAGTCCACTGGATGACAATTGTTTCTGTCAAGCCAAGTACTAGAAATTTTGAAATCCATTACCAGTTACCTATCATCAAAAATATATACGATCAATTGATGAACTATAGTTTTATCTTCTATATTTAGAATGCTCACCAATAATAAATTCCTGGAGCAAAATTTTGAGGTCGACGTTTTTGTATAACAGTTTTATGTAAAAAACTACAAATTTCTATTAAATTATCCTCTGGGGTTGCTCTCACTTTTAAAAACACAACGAAAAACTACTCAAGGTTTTGACAGCCAGTCAAAATAATTAATGCTAGAAAAAGATCGTAGTCTTTTGTCGTTTTCAGCATTTTTTAATGAATCGTATTTTTATTTTCCTAAACTAATATTGTTTACACGAGGAGTAACTAAAAAGGGATTTGTATTGTGACTCTGTATCTGATTAACATGATGTGCTCACTTTTAAAAAAGAATGTTAAAAAATTTAAAACACTTCAAAAGGTAAAACCTTTTGGTAATTGTTTGCGAAATTGTCTTTTTTTCTGAAGAAAAAGCATTTGCAAGAATGCTCATTTAGATTTGGGATGCGTTTATAGTGGCAACAAATTTTTGTTTAGTTATTTAAACTTTGGGTTTCTGAAAATCACTTCATGAAGATTTAAAAAAATTGTGATAATCAAGGCAACAAACTGCTTTTGTTCTGTGTGCATTTTCAAATGGTGCCAATACGGATTGTTTTGTTTATTGTAGTAAATCAGCGGTTTGAAAAAAAACTTTTACAATTTTTGAAAATTATTTGTGAGTGTGGCTCGCAGAAACAATTTGCGGAAAGACTGAGAAATCTCAAAGTTAAGACCATTGCACGGAACAGGTTTTTGTTTTTGTTGTAGTTTAGCTTTGAGAAATCGTAAAAGCCGGTGTTCAAGATTACATGAAAGATAAAATTTAACACCAAGATGTCTTAATTATTTGGCGAGAACGATTCCTAACTCAGATAGTCTTTTTTCTTGAATATCAACCATGACTTTCGCGGTCTTTTTTCAGTAATGATCCATTGTTGTTCCGAACCCTCTTGAGGGGGGAGGAACTATATACTCAAACGGTTTTTTTGTTCAGTCAATTTTGGCCGATCGATATATTCATCGTAGAGAGTTGAGACTGGTATCATTAGAAAGCTTGTCCAGCGTAAAATATGGAATTAATAAGATTTTTTTGATTTTCGTTTTTCAAAGGGAGATATCGAGGTTTAAACTTTCGAGAAAATAGAGTGAATTCCGTTGATTTCATTCACATTTTTTCGGAATTTTTGACTAAAATTTCGCCAATTTTGATAAAATTTAATAAAATTTTTCAAGAAAATGTTGTTCATTTTACGTTTAAAGACAAAATATACTGTCGGCTATTTTCATTGAATTTTTTGTCACAAATTCCGGCTAAATATTTCACAAAATTCAGATTTTTTCATCAAAAACAGCACGAAATAAGTTTCTTTAGTGCACTCTGATTAAATTTGCAGGAAGTGCACACACAAACACCACTAACACAATCTTTTTAGACTGAAAAGGTGGCTAATGCCAATTCAGCTTCCGTTGAGAGTGCTCTGTAAATAAAAGTTTGCCGTTTTTTGCTAACTTCATTCGTTGATTATCAAAAACGCAGCATTTATTTTTGATTTTTTAACTAACAAAATATCTATATAAATGATATTCCAAAATTAAATATTCCTAATGGAAAATGAGCATTAGCAGGATTAGTTCTCTACCAATCGTGGACCGTTACAATCCAAAAATAATTCGGATTGTCGTCAGTCGGTTTCTTGTAAAAAAAATTTGATGTTTTTTATTAATTAAATAACAGAACATTTCAAGACAAAGCTCACTAGTGATAGGTCCTATTGGCTTCCTTTTTAGCTCAAAATAATTTATCTAGTTGATTGCTTGAAAGCTTATGGCCGTTTTGACTTTTCAAATTTTTGATTTTTAAATAAGAAATGGCATATTGAACTTTGTCTCCATTTTTCTCTTAATTTGGTCAACTTGTAGCTTAGTGTCAGCAATCAAAGAGTGCTCCTTCATTCTGCTGAATTCAAATTTAGTATTTATTGCGGTTTTACGCCTTAAGTTATGGTCTTCTGTCTTTGATACTACTATATTTCACAATTTTTTTTTTAATTTTTAGGTTTTCTAGTTTTTTCAAATTATCACGTTATTATCATTTCATATATCACATTTTTCGCGTTCAAAATAACTCATAATTGATAAAATCTAAATCCTTAAAGATATAGATTGTGGTTCTTTACCGCTTCGACAGTACATTCTCGAAGAATTTAATTGAGTTTTTTAATTTTGTCTTTAACTGTCGTTTTTACTTTGTCTTTTTAGTCGTATATGTTTTCCTGTACAATGACCCGGCTTGATTGGCTTTTCCTGGAAGAGTACATGAGCCGATGTTCTGATATCAGAAGATAGATAATGGCTTTCATGACATTAAAAAAAATTGTTTTCCAAAACGAAAAAAATGTCATTTTAGCAATTTTGTTCCTTTTTTTGTCTGTTTGTTACCTGGTCTCGTTAATTATAAATTTTTAAGATGACAATATTTTTGTGAAGGGAAGGTGTCAAAAGGGATTGGTGTCACAAAATCTAATGTTTTTAAAGAATTCGTTATGACTTTACTGGCTTCGACACGGGTTTTTCACAAAAAAAAGTAAATTAATTTTTGATTTTTGTCATATTTGACGTTCTTTTTGTAGACATAAGACTTGTTCTGGATAACTGCAGGTCTCCAGGGCTTCCTTTGGAAGAATAAATGAACCTATTCAATTCCTCATTTTGTAGTTTATGGCTTTCTTGTCTTTGGAAATGAATTTTTTTCGATAAAAACAAGTATTACATAATCTTTTTTTTGGTCTAATAATAATAAGCTTTTTTTTGGTCTAATTGTTACCTAGTTTCATTAATGAGAGATCACATAATACAATTCAAGGAAAGGTGTCAAAAGGGAAAAGGGATTGGTGTCACGAAATCTAATGTTTTAAGAGAGTTCGTTTTGACTTTACTGGCTTCGTCGCGGGTTTTTCACAAAACAAAAGTAAATGATTTTTTTTATTTTTGTCATATTTGACGTTCTTTTTGTAGAGGTAAGACATATTCTGGATAAATGCAGGTCTCAAAAGCTTTCTTTGGATGAATGCATGAACTTATTCGAATTTTTCATTTTGTAATTAATGGCTTTGATGTCTTTGGAAAAAAATTTTTTTCGAAAAAAAAACAATTATTACACAATTTTGCATTTTTTTTCTCTTTTGTCTAATTGTTGCTTATTTTCATTAAAGAGCCGCCACATATCCCAATATCGGTGTTCGACGAAGGGGCAATCGAACATATTTCGGGGGGCAAAGTATGGCTTTACGGCTTCCAAAGCGTTTTCTGGCAAGTTTTAATTGATTTTTTGTTTGTTGTCTATTTGTAGTTATTTTTGCATAAAAAATTAAATACCAAGAGCTCTTAATTCCCTTCTAAAAAGGCATTGGTAAAGGTAAACATATGGTATATTTTAGTTTATTCCTAATGGTTTTCATTACTTTGAAATTAGTTTTTTTTTAAAAAAAAATCAGCGAATTTTCTTACTTTGAAGTTTCTATTGTTTTTTGTCTAATTGTTACCAAGCTTTACTATAAACTGGTGAATAACCATTTGGTTTGGGTGAATTACAAGTTATTTTGTTTATTTTCATTTTTATCTGACGCTATTTTGACTGTTATTAAGTTTTGTTTTTTAAAGCGGACATAATTTTTTTGATGTGATTAATGTTTGTTGTTGTTGTGTGATTTTGCCGTTCGTCTTCGCGAGCTTTCTTAATATCGGCACACCTCATCAATCCAATGCATCATTTTTTACTCCACTGAGTTATTTGCTTTGGAGGCTTTTCGTTCATACACCAGTTTTTTTTGAAAAATACTTGAATTTTGTGTGTTTGTCCATCTGTTCCTCATTTAGTAGACAATTATGCCAAAATTGTGGATGAGCGGGGTCGGAACCCTATGTGCAATCGCACATTACCGAGCCGCTTTGTTTTATTATGGGTTCTATGGTAAGAGTTTTTACCATGCTATCTAAAAGACAGTTCAACTAACGCATAAACTTCAAATCCTAGTGTGCTCAATATGAGCATTACTAAGCATTTTTTTAATCACCAAAAAGAGATTTGGTCCTGAATTTTCATGATCTAAGAGAGATAAAGTTGCGTGAACGAGACTTGTAACGCAACTTCATCTACCCTACCCAGGATGAAGTCCGCGATCCAAGACAGGTATTGGCCAGACCGACTTGGGTCGCGGACAGGGGGGTCCGGTGCGACCGTCCACAATGGTCTGGAAAAAATTTGGGTCGCGCCTTCCGTCTGGCCAATGGCAATATTAGTGTATTCGTTCTGGCGAATACCCATATTTCGGTCTGTTCGGTCTGGCCAATACCCAAATTTCGGCCTGTTCGGTCTGTCCAATACCCAAATTTCGGTCTGTTCGGTGTGGCCAATACCCACATTTTGGTCTGTTCGGTCTGGCCAATGCCCATATTTTGGTCTGTTCGGTCTGGCCGATACCCATATTTCTGTCTGTTCGGTCTGGCAGATGCCCATATTTTGGTCTGTTCGGTCTGGCCAATACCTAATTTCAAGGCCTAGAGGTCCAGCCAAATAAGAGCCAAATTGTATAAATGCGTGCTGTATTGACTGTTTTTCAAAATAGCAGCCCATAAACGGTAAACGTCATCTACTTCTAAATGATTAGAGTACTTTGTTAACCTTCTTTTGAAATTTGCATTTGTCTTTAAACGGACAGTTTTTTTTCAATAATTTCTTTTTAAAATCTCATATTCGTTTGTCATTCAAAAAAATGAAACGAATAAATTATACATTTTATTGGATGCTTATACACGTTTAAATGAGTCTGGCTAATAGTCTGGCCCAGGATCTGTTCGGTCTGGCCAATGGTCTGGACAACGGTCTGGCGGATGGTCTGGCCTACGGTCTGGACAATGGTCTGGGCTAGGGTCTGTTCGGTCTGCCCAATGGTCTGGACAATGTCTGGTCAGTCTGGCCAATGGTGGCCAAAGTCTGCTCGGTCTGGCCAATACCTATCTTTGGGTATTGTCGGTCTGGCCAATGCCTGTTTTGGGTATGGTCGGTCTGGCCAATACCTGTCTTGAGTCGCGAACTTCATCCTGGGTAACATAACAACTGTTACCCAGTCATGTCCAGACTTCAATCACTCAACAATGAAATTATTTAAAGATAAAATATTCAAGTCTTATAAAATCTTGAGAAATCTAGTTATTCAAGATCTTACAAGAGCATATCTTACAAGAGTTCATAAGTCGGAACGTCTCCTTAACAATTATAGGACAAAGGAATATAACAGGCAAAATTTGTCTAATGATGTCTTGCCAGATTAAATATGTAAACAATTTTAAAGTTTGAATCCTTCCGTGAATAAATTTCAACAGTTAAAAACTAGTAAAAACACTTTTCAATTTTCTCCATACCCTGTTGTTAACAATTTAAAAAAGATTCAGAAACTTGAAAGTTTTGAAATAATTATTTCTAGATTTTTTGAGTAATATACATATTATATGACCGCACGCAAATATTGCAATACTTTTAAGTCATTTTTAACTTGTCTCGAAATTTTTTCTGTTGTATGGAATAGATTGGGTGTGAACCTCGCTTTCAAATGGTTTTTGTATTTGGTTGCGTCTCTTTAAATTTTAGTCTTTTTATAGCTGAAAAACAGAACAATTCATGAAATATTCAAAACATTTGGTCGCGCCCATTTGTTATATCCCTGGTTTGCATATTCCAATGGAATGACATTGTATATTTGTGCGAAACTTAAACATTGTCTTGAAACTAAGCTTAATTTGGTATTGTGTCTAAGAGTTTTTATCAATTATACATAGCAAAATTATATCCTCATTTTGTACAATCTCCTTTTGAAACACATAGAGAACAAGGACGAGGAACAATTGCTCTAATTTTGTGAATGAAATTATTGTATTTCACCCAAATTAAAGTGGTTTTTGTCTGTAATTGGAGATTTAAAGGAGCTATACTGAAGATCAAAAAATAAATAAAAACTGGTTGTTTTTTCAACACATTCGTACACATTTGTTGTGTGATATGCGTTCCACATTGGATAATAAAAAGTCATGCTCAAAGTTACTCATGCTTTTGAACTGTCTGAACAAACACAAGGTATAAATATCAGAGAAGTTCTTAAAATACTGCTGGATCTAGTTAAGAATTATGCGATGAAGAAAAATTCGATGCACACTCTAGATGATCGTACAACTTTCCTAGTCTTCTTCAAACTTTCGATATAAGTCATTTCTCTGTACTCATAAGCAGTAATAGAGAGAACACGGATGCCGATTAATGTGCGTTCGCACATGATGTTCCCACCCGAGCTCATCTAGATTTTGAATTAATTGTCAACCAAATGAAGAGATAATGAAAAATGGATGTTTTTGTTTTAAAACAGTTGTTACACAACTAAACAACTAATTGAATTACACAATGCATTGCCTCAATACAGCTCCCACAAGAGCTGCCATTAAAAAGACTGCGAGAAAAAACAAACAACGAAAAAAGCAAAAACAAAAACGTCACGGTGGAAACTCATTATCTAAACATAAAAGCAGCTAGTAACGAAGTCAAAACGCAACCGGACAAAACTTTGACTACACAAATAAATTCTTACTTAAGTATGCAGCAGACAGGAATTCTCATTAATGAGACTAGGTAATTAGTCAACAAACAGAAGAAATAATGAGCTCAACGTCAAAAGTCAATCTAATTTTAAACCACAAAAAATTCAAAAGTCTCAAATTTTTTAGCTTTTTAAATAAATTTACAAAAAGTCTTCACAAAACCAATAGGACCTGTCATTGATTAGACTAAGGATTAGAAACGGACTATAAATTCAGAAAAAATCAAAAATTACAAACTATTTTCGAGAAAACAAGCCATTAAAATCATTAGCTATTATCTGAATATTATGTATTTTTATATCAATTGTTATTTGTAGTAATTGAGCTAAAATTATACTGAAAGATTGAATAAGTTCCTTTACGAAGCCATTAAAATCATTAGCTATTATCTGAATATTATGTATTTTTATATCAAATGTTATTTGTAATAATTGAGCTAAAATTATACTGAAATATTGAAAAAGTTCACTAAGGACACATTAGAAAATAATTGGGTTCTGTTATTACGCGAATGTGCTAAAAATAGAGAGAAAGGAACAAAATTTTTGACCACTCACAAAAGTTTTATGAAAACGCATATTGTCCCACAAACATAACATCAGTGACGACATTATATCAAGACACGTTAATTTTGGAATTACAAGGAATCGGATGTGAGCTTTAGGTGATGAAAATAATTTCAAGTTGGGACAACGAAAGGAACAACAAAAACTCAAAAGAAAAAAAAATGATTACGAATAACCTCATAAACTTTAGACTGTTCACTATAAACTGACTGCATTCTGTAACGTGATTCAGTCAATTTTCAATTAGAAGCTTATGACATCGGAAAGTTTTTTACGGCTACATAAAGAATGAAAATAAAATCAGGCAAAAACTGCAAATTCAAAAAAGTTGAGCGAGAGAAGTGTCGAAACCACTAAAAAAACTTTTGAGTAAAAAATTTCTTGTTTTCAGAATAAGTTTTAACAGCACTGGGATGCTTTTTTTAACAATAGGATTTTCAAAAGTTAACAAATACTAACAAAAATATTAAAACCACGAAGTTTTTGCGAAAACACGTAGTGTCAAAGGCATCAAATTCAATAGCTTTCAACGGAACTCAATAAAAACGCTAAGTTTCTCCTCGATGGGATTTTCGTCATCTTTTGCAGATCAATATAACAATACAATGAGTCTAATGAAAATGAGAACAACAACACATACAGGCAAAAAACAGAAAATCAATAAAATTGGGCGAGAAGAAAATGACCTTTAAGCCATACGATTTATCTTTGAAAACTTTATTTCTGATCCATTGAACGTCTTCCTTGGGCCAATTGGAACTATCGGTTTTAGGATGTTGTGATAAATAAAGGAACCAAAATTACAAAAAAACATCCAAAAATTTAAAAAGTTTTGAAAACTCTTGACATCGAAGTCTTAAACCTATACTATGAAGATAAAACAGCTAACCAGATTAAATTCAATTGCAGTAGAAAAGAACGAGTTTCTTTCATTACTGAGACTGACTTACAGTTCATGAAAATATGTTTAAGACTAATTAATGTTAAAAAAAAACAGTCTTAACAGCCTTTAGCTGTCCACTCAAACAAAATATAGGTTCAGCCAATGCTCATGAGGAATTATATTGCACTTTTTGTCACAGATTATATGCTATAGGACTCCAAAAATTTAACATAATCTCAAAATGATATTCAAAATTTCAATAAAAATTTGCTCAAACTTGTTGAAGCGAAAACGAGTTGAAGCCAAAAAAAAGGCATGAGCGATTCATTGAAAACAAACTTTTTGTTCATTGGGCTTGATTTGATTTTAAGGAAGGTTTGCTAAAGACGGAACCTCGAAATGAAAATTGACTATTCTCAATAAGATCAATACATTTGTCATAAAAAGTTGTGGTGCTATCTGGTGTGGAATATCTTTACTTTTAACCGCTGAAATATCAGAGTTTAAAATTTTGGCACTGTTTCAAAAATTTGACTAATTTTGCCGCGAATTTAGGATAATTTACATTTTTGAGTAGATTTTGTTGCTTCTTTGCGTTTTAGCTAATTCGAGATCAGCGTCAATGTCAATATCACTGATCAAATTGCCGTTTCTTCGTCGCTATTTCCCTCTGCGAATTCTTGCGACAATAGCAATGCAAAAAATATCGGCTACTCCTCCCAAGTCGCGCCACTGTTTTTCGCACGGAGTTTTACAGTTGCTTTGCATTACCAGCGCATGATCAAACATTTTTGTGGACAAAAAATAGACATATATATATATATATATATATATATATATATATATATCAAATTTAGAAAATTCCCTCAGCGCCTTTTAATTACTTGAGTCTGCTAAAAAGTGCCAAATTAATGACGTTGAAGCTGCAAGAAAGAATGGAATTCGTCGATATCAAACGTGCGGAAATGAGCAACGAGATCAGATGAATTGAGTCTAATACACTTGTTGCTAATTTAAGCACACTGTTTTTGAAAACGTTGCATTTATTATCACTCGCTTACTGATCTTTATACAGGTGAGCGGAAATAGCCCTTTTGCTCAGTATATATACTAAGGCCGATGTGCTTTTGCCTAAAAAATGTAGTTTTTTTCTCCAAACCGTGTCTGCCGCATAAAAGTATTAGCAAGAATTTTTCAGTGGGTGAATATTTGAACAGCTAGTTACACAAAACAACTGTTGAAACAATTTCAGCCGAGAAGTTTTTTCTAGATTGAAATAGTTCATTGAAGAAATGATTTTAAAAAATAAGCAAAAACAGAAGCATTAAAATTTAAACTTTTTATTAGTTAATTTTTTGGATTTCTGGAATACATAATGGTGATATCATCTGTAGAATTTTTTGACAACTTGTATATAAGTACAGGAAATTGAAAGCTTTTAGATGAATTCTATGAATTTTCATGAAAAAATTATTGCATAATTATTCAAAATGGAAAATGTGATATTTTTTTCGACCAAAACTATAAAAATTTTACAAATAAAATGTGTTCCTTTAATTTTACCGAATTATTCGTGTGAATAACGAAACAATTTTATCTGGCATTTGCCTTTCGACTGATTAATTTTTCTAAGCTAAAGTGAGATTTTGACAAAACATCAAGAAAAAAGTTCCAATTTCTTTAGAGGAATCTTTTTATTTGGTTACAAAGTAATTGTGGTTAAGTTTTAATCGCGGAAAAATTTCAGATGAAACTTTTTGCAGATTCTTCGACCAGTTTTCGTTACAAACTGCTGATTAATGCAGCACTTAGTATCGTTTGAATACGCTCTTATTTTCACTGAAGTTAGACAATTGTGAGGTTTTCAGTTCGCGTGCAAATGAAGAGATATTTACCGTGTGCATAGTTAATGGACTCTGAAATATTTTATCAGTAACTTGATTTTCGTGTGTGTAAAAAAAAACCTCTTGATCCGAAAAATTGTCTTATTTCAGTAATGAAGTTTGAAATAAAATGCGTTCCGTATTTTACATATTTAGAGCTTTTGCAAAAAAATTTTAAATTTGGCGTTAACTGTTGGTTGTGACTGAAAACTTAGCCAATTTGAGCCATAGAATTTATTAGAGAAATTTATGTTATCAGATTTTTGTTGACTTACGCACTGCTATTTATTTTTTCTTTACAATTGATTTTTGTGGTTAATGAAAATAAAGTATTGTGAGGTTTCAAATTCTGTTTAAGATGGCAAAACATTTTTTTATCTCCATGATTTTTTATTGCGATATCATTTATCAAACATCCAATTTTGGTGTCTCAAAAAACTCTCGATCTGGGAAACTTTTCATGGTACATTTCCCATAATTCTTCAAAACGGAAAAGTGATATAAATTTTCAACCAGAAGTATAATAATTTCGTAAGTTTTATTGTTTTCATTTATTTTTTCTATTTATTTTTTCTATGTGAATGATGAAACTATTTTATCTGACATTTTCGACTGATCATTTTTTTTAAACAAAGCTAACAAAATTAGATTTTAACAAAATATTCAGAAAAAAGTTTCAATTTCTTTAGAACAATTTTTAAATCTCTTTTTGGTTACAAAGTACTTGTGGTCAAATTTTAATCTCACAACACTCTCCAACAAATTTTTGTGCAGATTTTTCTACCAATTTCCGTTGCAATATGCTGATTTACGCAGCACTGATTTTATTTGAATCCACTCTTGTTTACTGAAGTTATGCAATTGTAAGGTTTGTGTTTCCTATTTGAGTGTAAATGAGACATTTGATGTCTGCGTAAAATTTTACTGCTAAATAATATATCAAAAACTTGATGTTTGTGTTTAGAACAACCCTTGATCAGAAAACTCTTCTAATTTTTAAAAATCTTCTAATTTGTTGAAGTTCGAAGTAAAGTGCGTCCAAAATCTTACATTTTTAATACTTTTGCAAAAAAATTGTTTAAATTTGGCGTTAAGTGTGCGTTGTGGTTTAGGTGGTGAGACATTTTTTGCCTCTATAGTTTTTTCTTGCGATTTTATTTATCAAAAACACATTTTTTGTGTCTCAAAAAGAACTCTTGATCACAACAATCCATTATTATTATCGCTGAGGTTTGAATTAATTGAAAAATTAAATGTTATCAGGTCTTAAATTGTTGGCTTTTATCTGTGCAAAGGTGAGACAACTGAAGCAATTTCTGCTGGTTTCCCTGCTTGTTTTTCTGTCGAACGTTTTGAAAAAGTCATATAATTTTTTAGTTTCTAAAGGGTACCTCTGTTTCTAGAAATTTTAATAATTTTTTGGGAAAAGATAGGTCGGCACATTATTTGCGAACGCACATCACCCAGCTTCTTCGTAAAAATTTAATCGTAGCCGATTATTTAATATGCGCTAGGTTTAAGTAAGACCAATAAAAGGACTTTTAAACTTATAGACACGAAATCAAGATTATAAGCAACTGATCTTCACTCGTTTATTTTCTTTTGCGCAATACTTTTGGACTATTTTCGAAGACGAATATAGAAAACTTTATACCCTGCTGACTCAATACTCAATACTCGAGAATTTCTACATGTACTCACTGGGAGTTGCGAATGGATCCAGGTAGCTTCAAAAGATTGTAAAGATGTAAATCTAAATTCAACTGTGCTTTATCTGTTTGGAAACTGAGTTATTATGGCACATTTCGTCTGGGCGGATTAGACTGAAAGTTTGGATATATTTAGACAAGGTCATATAAATAGCCACGTTTGACTCATGACATTACACTGGAAATAAGAGACTAGCAGAATCGGAAGACCAGAGTTGTCTGTTCAATACAACCTCCATAAAAGGTATAAAATGCTCTCAACTAACTCCGAGAGTTTTGCATTAAAAAACACGATATATAATACTTCAAAAAGCAAGGCGACTCAATAATGTGCGATTGCACATAAGGTTCCGACCCCGCTCATCCACCATTTTGGCATGATTGTCTGCCAAATGAGGAACATAGAAAAACCCAAAAATTCACGTATTCTTTTTAAAATTGATGTATGAACAAAAAGATAGCCTCCAAAGCAAATAACTTAGTGATGGAGTAACAATGGCGCATTAGATTAACAAAGCAAGTCAAAAAGAACAGCAAAATCAAACAACAACAACAACAACAAAAGTTAATTATATCAAAATCTTCATGTCCGTTTTAAAAAACAAATCTTAATAACGAAGTCAAAATTGCGTCAGAAAAAACTGATATTAGACAAAATAACTTGTAATTCACCAGAAAACATATGGGACTAGTAAATGAAAAGGATTGGTTACAGTTAGACAATCGAGAACAAACACAGTAAAGTTAAAAAGTTCGCTTATTTTTTTAAAATTAATTAATTTCAAAGTGATGAAAACCATTAGAAACCAACTAAAAAATCCCATAGGTGTACGATTACCATTGCTTCTATAGAAGGAATAAAGAACTGCCGGTATTCAATTTTTTAGGCGGTTACAAAAAGAACAACAAATAGACAACAAACAAAAAATCAATTAAAGCTTGGCAGAAAACGTTTTCGAAACCGTAAAACCATACAATGGCCATCAAAATATGTTTGATTGCACTTTTTGCGAGCACCGATAAATGATTATGTGATATCTCACTAATGAAGCTAGGTAACAGGTAGAAAAAATTTAAAGAAAATGCAAAATTATGTAACACTTCAAATTTTTTCGAAAAAAAATTTTCCCCAAGACATGAACGCCATTAATTACAGAATGAAATGATTAAATAGGTTTGTTTATTCTTCCAGAGTCCTTAAGAAATGGAACTATCCAGATTATGTCTTAAGTCTACAAAAGAACATCACAAAAAATCAAAAATTAATTTACTTTTTCTTCTGAAGAACTCGTGTCGAAGCCAGTAAAGTCATAACGAATTCTCCAAAAACATAAGATTGTGTGACACCAATACCCTTTTGAAATCTTCCTTTTTGAACAATAATGTCATATTTGGTCTGTAATTACCGAGACTAGATAAGGAACAGACATTAAAAGGAACAAAATTGCGAAGTTAAAAAGTGTTTTTTTTAATTTGGAGGATAATTGTTTTCAGAGTCATGAAAGCCCTCAGCTATCTACTAATATCAGAATTCGGCTCATCTATTCTTCCATGAAAAACCAATGCAACCCGGTCATTGCTGCGGAAATTTCGTAGGACCAAAATAAAAAATAAAAAAGGCAGTTAAAGACAAAAAACTGAAAAATTCAAACAAACTTTTCGAGAAAGTAGTGCCGTAGCCGATAAAATAATAATCTATATCTTCAAGGAGTTTAGTTTTATCAATTGTATTTTTTTGACGGCCCATAATGTGATTTATGAAATGTCAATAACGTGATAATAAGATAAAATTAGAAAACCTGCAAAACGGGCAATAACTAAACAGTTTTTTTTTAAAAATGTGAAATCTGGTAGTATCGTATCCAGAGAACCATAACTTAAGGCGTAAAACCACAATAATGATTAAATTTGATTTCAAAAGAAAGAAGAAGCATTCTTTCATTGCTGACAATAAGCTACAAGTTGACCATATTAAGAGAAAATTAGAGGCAATTTTGATAAGTCATCATTTATTTAAAAATCAAATACTTTTAAAAGTCAAAACAACCATGAGCTTTCAATTAGTCAATTTGATAAAATGAAGTGGTGCTATTTAGGAATCCAATTAGACCTATCATTATTGTGCTTTGGTTTGAAATGTTCTGTTATTTAATTAATGTAGAAAAGATCGATTTTTTGAAAAAAAAATAACGACTGATTACAATCCGATATTTTTTGGATTATACCAGTCCAAGATTTGTCAAAAACTATTGCTGCTATTGCTTTTTGGGTCTGTATTTTTTGTAAATTTAATCAAACTGGATTAAAGAAACTTATTTTGCGCTGTTTTTGATGAAAAAGTCTTAATTTTGAAATATTTAGTCAGAGTTTTTGACAGAAAAGTTAATAAAAATAGCCTACAATTTTTTTTGTCCATGCAAATGTAAACCAACAACACTTTCTGAAAAAATTAACAAATTTTAGCGAAATTGGCGAAGTTTTAGTCAAACTTTTTTCAGGAAATTGCGAATAAAATCTTACCGGTATTCACTATTTTCTCAAAATTTAAACGTCGATAACTCCCTGTAAAAAACGAAAATTTAAAAGCTCTTTTTAGTTCCATGTTCTACGCTGAACAAGCGTTCTAAAGAAACCAGTCTCATCTCTCTACGATGAATATATCGATCGGCGAAAATTGTCTGAACAAAAAAACCCATTTGGGTATATAGTTCCTTCCCCCTCAAGAGGGGGCGGAACAATAAGTTGTTTCTTGTAGTATTTATACGTATTTAATCTTCTATATCATTCACCGACGACAAATTAGACGATAGTTTTTTTGTTTGTGTGTTAGAAACAACCAGGTAAAACATCGCCTTGAGAAAAGACGCAAGAAAAGACTTTGGTAAATCTCAATAACAAGTCTCAGTTTTTAGGTATCAAAATCTACTAGAAAATCAAGGTATCTCACGGCTTCTCAAAGAGCAGAGGGTAACCGGTCAAAAGTATGCTGGACCAGTTATCTACTGTTAACTATTCATGATTATATTATGCATAAAAGCCCCAAAACTTCTGCAAAGTTATAAACATGAATTGTCAAGTTTTATTCTTCGGACAACAAGTTTACTCGGACAACAAGTTTCCTAAGTTGTTTGCGTCCATTTTAAAGTCCTCCGTATCAAGCGAAAATTTATTTGAATTAATTTATATCTTGGTAATGTCAAAAATTGTCGGGAAAACTTTTTTTATAGTTGTTTTGATGTAAATAATTATGGGTTTTCTTTTTAAAAAAACATCAACTTTATTGAGTGCTTGATTATCTCTAATAATATTAGTTTAGTAATCATTCAACTTTTGTGAATTTAATGGGTTCCATAGCTGTATAGCATTTAGGTCTGCAGAGAAACAATATACACAGAGTGTAGATATCAAGGTTGCTTAACAGAAAATTAGTAGCTGTTTTTTTAATCCAAGGTAATCTTCTGGAATTGCACAAGATGATTGATATTTTATAGAAAGCATATTTAAGATTCAGAGATAATCGCGGAGGCCATAGAAATGAAGATGTGCAGAAAAACATTACCGTTGCCACTGAAAGCTGTAGAAAAAGTTTAACGCGCTTATCGCGATGTTAGCGAAAACAAAATTTACAGCTATTTGAGCTGAAGTTTTTGATATGAATTCACCGCACTCACTTCATTGACCGCTAAATTTTGCGGATTTTTTGCTTCAATTTTTTTTGCAGCCAGTGGGGCCTCAATTGTTACTTATTTTATGATAGAACCTGGTCTCGGATTGGGCAGCCAAGGAATAAGTCAAGCTCCATTATTACCTCACTGGAACTTTCATAACCGAATAATTGTCCCGACCCCCACTTTAGTGGGGAGGAAGGAACTATATACTCAAATGGGTTTTTTTTGTTCAGTCAATTTTGGCCGATCTATATAATCTTCGTAGATAGTTGCGAGTGGTATCATTGGAAAGCCAGTCTGGCGTAGAATAAGGAATTAAAAAGATTTTTTTTCGCTTTTTATAGAGTGTTATCGAGGTTTCAAGTTTTGTAAAAAATTGCTGTTTTTATTCACATTTTCAGTATTTCTGACCAAATTTTTGTCAATTTTGCTATAAAAAAAATGTCGAAATTGTTAACTGCACTGCTTTTTATTTCATCTTTAAAGATAAAAGAGGGTTGCTGAGTTGTTCGATTTGAGTTTTTGGGCTAGAAGTTGTGCTAAATTTCTCAAAAATCAGACTTTTTTCGAGAAAAATAGGACCACATTAGTTTTTTAGCCCACCTGCTTCAAATTTGCAGGAAGTACACACCTTAAATGTGCGGTCGAAATCTTCCTAAGCTCAAAAAGGAGATAGTCGTAATCCCGCTGGCTTTATGAGTCTTCTGGATCAAAATTTTGCAAATTTAAACTCGATAATTACAAAAAAAGCATTATTTGTTTTTTCACAAACTAAAAAAAATTTGCTGAAAAATTGATCTAATTCGCAATCATTTGAACAATTGATTGTTTTTTTAGACGCGCAGCAATATGTGGACTGATCTTGATCTCACCGTGGATCCTTACGATAAAAAAATTTTTAGATTTAAATGGGGCGCGACTTTTTTTTCAAAGCGTTTTCGCTATGTAAATGTTTTTATGTAAATTACTGACAAGAATCTCAAATCAGTGCTCATTTAATGACACATGTTATTTGCAAAAAAGATTTTCAACGAAGTTTTAAAAAGGTTAAGAGTTAAGCTCATAGTTTTTATGGCTTTGACCAATTGTTTTCGTAAAAACTTTAAAGATTCTTGAGTTTTGCTTTCATTTGTTATATTTTTATAGCCCAACAACACTTAGTATCCCCACTCAAACATGCAGTCCATTTTTTAGGAGGTATAAATGATCCTAGACAATTCTTTCAGTTGTTATCTAAAGTCTCTTATGACTTGCAATTTATTTGTTTTTAAGAAAAGATCGGTGAATTTTGAAATTTGCCATTTTTTTATCTTATTTCTCTCAACTTCGGGAGCTGCCTTAGTAAAAACAGGCAAATACCAATTCCGGCGGAGTAAAACATTATTGTTGGAACCTTTTTTTTATTCAATTTATGTTTACCTTGTTTTGATACTACGCGTTTTCAAAACTTTTTTTTTATTTTCATTTTTCAGCATAATTGCGTTTTTTATGAGTCCATTTCGTTTCCTTCTCGATTAATCACATTGCTGGCAAATCTAATTTAAAGACGACAGCAATTTAGGAACTTTTGAACAGCGGTGAAAAGTGCGTATCTGTATATACTACTTGTTTTTGTTGAATAGTTTATGCTTTTTGGGCTTAGACCAAGTTATCTCGCAAAATTTTGTGGATTTTTTGTTGTTTTTTCTATGTTTGTCTTGTTGTTGTTCGCCATATACCTAATAACGATAGATCTCAATTGCTTCTTCAGGACCTATAACTCCACCTAGATAAAGATTTCAGTTTATAGCTGTTTGTTTTAATGACTTTCAAGTAAAATTTTTTAAACAATTTTTTTCACCTGTCTCTTTTTGCTTTCAATTTGGTCACCATGTAACTCAATCTCACTGATTATTAGTCTTGCTCTCGTTTAATGATTCATTCACTTTTATTGCGCTTTGTTAAACGTTGTGACTGATTGCTTTGACCATTTATTTTCAAAAAAAATGTTTTCCAGATTTTTACTGTCCAATTTTCGGGTTCCTTTTGTTGTCGTGTCTACGTTGTCCTTTTATAGTGAAGGCTCGTTTATGTTAGGATGAGGAGAAAAGGATGATTTACAGTTCTTGCGAGTAACATCTTTCAAGTATAGTGCCTTGAATAGCGTGATGTCGTAAAGTTGTTTGAAGTTTTGGGTTCTTTGTGCGTTTGTTATGTATTTGTTATTTTGTGGGGTCGTGGCGTGGTCTCATTATTAATAGGCCCAATTGGCCTACTGAGGTGTTGCAGGCTAATCCATCGCTTTTTGTTGAAATCTTAAATCTGTTATGACTTTTGGAAAAATTTGTTTCCAAAACTTATTGGGGTTTTTGAGCCTAGTCATTTTTTTAAAATAGTTTTTTTTGGTCAAATTGTAGTTCAGTCTTTGTAAACACAGGTCACAACCCATTTGCAGTGAGCTGTAAATTAACCCTGCTAACAGTTATAGCTTCAAAATTTCGTTCCTTGTCTTTTTTACTACTTTTACTGCAAGACTTCATAAAATGTTTGAGATTTTTATATATTTGTGCATTTTAGAGGATTTTTGTATTCTTTTTGGTTTACAACCAAAATCGTTAGCCCCTTTGGCTTTAAAATTTTGCAAAATTGAAGATTGGATTCTGGTTTGCCTCAATTGTTTCCTATGGAGATATAAATGAAAATTTCAGTGATTTCATGTGATATGTAATGACATTAATAACTGTGAAGCTAATTGTTTTCAAAAATAGTAACGTATTTTTTTAAATTTTGCATATCTTTGCTTTTTTTCTCTTTTCTGTCGATCTGTTAACCAGTCGCCTTGAGAACCGGTCCCATAGTTTTTCTAATGAAGTATAGATTAAACTGTTTTGTTTAGATTTTATCTGACGCGAGTTTGATTTTGTTATGATTTTTTTTTATTGTAGACATCGAGTTGTGGTCGTAAATAATGTTAGTTTCTTTATATTTTAATGGTCTTTTCTAGTAGTTCTATTATCAAAAACTGTCATCGGCCCTCTGGCGTGGCATTTTTATATTCCATTGGTTGTTTATTGAACGATATCTATGTTTTTGATCTCTTCATCATTTGGTAGCCAATTAAGTTAAGAATGGTGATGAGCGGGGTCGAAACATTATGTGCGTACGCACAGTACTGAGCCTCCTTGTTGAAATCTAAAAAGTTTTCCGTTAACATGTTTTAACTTCCCTGGTAATGATAATCTTTCACTCGCTTTGTTTTCATCTTTTCGTGGGAAACCTCCTTGAGCTTGCCTTGGTGATTCTGGACTTTATTTCGTGGAAGATCTCACAAAAATTCAAATTGTCTCATCTTTAAATAATAAAGAGAATATGCGTAACCTGATTAAGACTTTGTGAAACAGACTGCTGGTTCTCATAACAAATTGAAATTTTTGTTGAGATGCTAGTCTAAAGTTCAAATTCTCTCAACCATAAACAAAAAAAATTCTGCCGTAAAAAAGTCTTGATAAGATCTTCTAAGAATCTGAAGGGATCCTATAAATTTATATTTCTGATTGGCAAGAAATAGTGAACCCATTAAAATTTTTATCATAATTGAAATGACAGCTTAGTCGAAATACCACTTGCAAAATTCAACAGTGCCGCAAAAAAGTTGGTTGCAGAGACAAATAGAAAATTGATTTTAAGAATCTAGACAAAGATTTGTACGTTAACGAACTGCAAAAATTGAAGGAATAAATTGCATATTAAAACGAGACGCCATTCAATGTTGTCATCAATCATTAAATGAGGTGTTTTTATCGCAACAATATTAGACAGTAAAATTTATTTATTTTTAACGGCAATGAAGTAGTATAGCGTTTTTTATTTATATGTGTACATGGCAAAATCTTAAGCGGTCACTTTGTTAGGCTTCCAGTTCTTTGAAAAGTCGTTCTATAGCAGAGCGACGCTCATTCTAAGGTGAATGAACAGTTAGAAGTCAAAAATTGGGCTTCAAAATTTCTTTGCATTAAATTAATGTTCCTTTTTGTATGTGTTAGCTTTGCCATATGAGTTTCCCTACTTTCTTTCTTTGGTTGCTAGAGAATAGGTCCAATCCTATTCTCTAGGCGTCAAAGAAGCTAAGGAGGCCCGTGCAGTAGCTAAGCCATATCTCCGTCGATTCTTGAAAGAGGGTTAGCTTGCAACAGTATTACAAGATGGACGGCTATCTTGCAATAGTCTTTCAAATCGGACGGTTATCTTGCAAGATCAAGATTTTACAAGAATCTTGCAAGATGATGCGTGATCTTGCAAGAATCTTGAAAGATCTCGCAAGATAACCGTCCGATTAAGACGGGGGGTGGGGGAATGATTGATGTTGTACGTTCTGCCCTGTTTTCGCCGTAAAAGAGCTCATACAATCTGATAGGATGAAACTTTGTCGGTATCTCACTGCACGATAAGAAATTTGGAATCATTAGGGAGTGAACTCTCAATTTTCTGTCAAGGAACAGGGGGTCTCACCTCTGTGGGAAAGTTTAGTTGAATCTTTTTTATTCAAACTCAATATACGCATTGAAACTGTATTGTGTATAACATTAACGAAAGCAATCGCTGGTCTCTTGCCACATTTTGCATTCAAACTACAGTGATCCCATGATGTGCTTTTGGGCTTCCAGTAAATCACTATTGATCAGCGAAGCAGGGAAACTTGGTTCAAGTCGAGGTTTTTTGTAAAATATTAATGTAGGAATTGCGGTGAATATTAGCGAAAACAATATCGCAAAACGCTTGCATCGTTTAGCGATGAATGCGGTGAAAGCGGTGAAGTTTTGTAAGATTTGTGGACTTTTTATAAAAAATGTCTCTGCTACAAACCAGAAATTTTACAAAAATGCACAGAATTACAGTGATTTTTAACGGTGAATTGACGTAAGATATGTGGGTTTAGATGTGAAAATTTTATTGCATTCAGCGCTAAAAACCGCAATTTTTACAACTAATAACCGCATTCACCGCAATTCTAATAATCTATAGCGTTGACACATCGACCCAGGTTGACTACACATTGGAGAAACTCAATGAGTTAACCTAATAATAACCAAACAAAATGATTATTGTAACGATAGTAGCCGCTTGAAAAATCGCTTTACGTCTACATTATTTTTCTTGTGGGTCACGAAAAATCGTAAGATTAAATCCGAGATAATCGAGTAATTTTACACAATTAATCGTCTAAACGGGAATTTTCTCCTGTGTCACTTTTCTACATAAAATCATGCGCCAGCACTCTTTTCTTACGCATTTTTGTTTAATTCACACGATTTGTTAAAGTGCTCTTTTGCCTATTTTTCAAAATAATAAACTGTTTCTGTAGAAAAATTTTGTTCGCTAGGTACATCCAGCATCTCTACCCCGAAGTATGGAAGAAACACCATGCAACATTCGTGGAAGCTGAGTTGAGATTCGCTTTCTTCAGAGGCAAGTGGTTTTCTGTGCGATTTTGTGCAGCAATATACAGAGTTAGCTTAGAAACAATCTCACTTCAAGGACACTTAGTTGATTAGGATGGGAAGCAGTTTGAGTCAATCTGTCACAAATAAGCTAAAACGTCCCAAATCTTGTCTCACACACGTTTCAGTATGACTCTCTCAAAACTTTGCTTCTCTTGTCGCAGCTCTTAATCATGGTTCATTTACAGAGAAAATCATGAGATAATTGGAAATTTTTATAGTGTAAATCTTGCAATTGCAGGTCCTCGATTCTGGAGTCAGAGTGAGACTTTGGAGATAGAGTGCAACCTGCCCATGCACGAGAACCCCAATGATAACAAGATAGAGTACCTATTCCTCCCAGACTGGAATGAGTTCGAAGCCATCAAGGAGTAAGTATCTATTCACTATCTCATCGCTCCCATAAGTCTGTCGAAAAAGAAGAAATGTTTTAAAACAACTGATAAAAAAAATAAAGAGTTCAAATATCAAATGTTTAAAATAAAATATTGAAAGCAGCAGTTGGTTCTGGCAATGCATTGCATGAAACGTTGAGAGTCGGTGAGATTTTGCTTATTTTTTGCTTCTTGTTTGTCTCTAAAGAAGGAGGCATCGTTGTCCTTGTCTTTTATACGCTCTTTTCACACTATTTTGACATTTTGATGTCAATGAGAAGTTTCGGATCTATGGTGTCCCCCCCCCCCACACTAGCTTGTGAGCGCATATTTTTTACATAGTAACGTGCTATACAACAACATAACATTTGCAACTGGGCGCGTAAAAAAAACTGGGGGCCAAAACAGAATAGATCCGTGATTTCAATCAAATAGGAGTGGTAAAGGGAGCGAAAAAGCGAGAAGGTTTCATGAATTTTTTCTGGTTACATTCAAAGTGGAGTGAGAAAATTGTGTTTGAACAAATTTTTGGTTCTTGAAAGCAATTTTTTTACATGTGGCAATTTGACATCTTCTTTTGAATGTTTTTTGGGACTTTTCAATTATAGGCTCCAAGAGTGGTCAGTTAACCTATAGCCCCCTCCCCTCCCCTCAATCAAGGTAAATATACCATAATTGGTTGCTATAATTTCGGGTCTTTCCCAATAAAGCTCGTCACGAAATTATAGCTACCCCGTTATGGTATAATTACAATGATTGGGGGGGGGGGGGCTATATGTTATCTGACACTAAGTTGGGGCATATAATGGAAAAGTCCCAAAACACAAGAAAAGCAGATGTCAAATTGCCATTACTTGTTCTTACCCTTGATAATGAGTCGTTAATGTATCTAATTATTAGTTTGAGTTTTCTGTCAGTGCTTTTCATAATTTTAAAGTTATTTGTTTTTAAAGAACAATTAGTAATTTTTGTGATTTGGTGTACTTTTTGTCTTCTTGCTCAACATCCTTAGTGGCAGTTCTCATTTGTTGCTTATGAGACTAATTTTATTTGAACTATGGGATCAGTTGCTTTCTACCGCTTTTTATGGTTCTGACAAAGAATTGTTTGCAGAAATAAACCGCTTTTTGAGATTTTATCCCATTTCATTATGATGAGACATAAATGATCCTTTATTTCAGCGTATGTGTCTTCATATTTTTTACTTCAATTTGAGCTACCATTTTTGCTAAATTAGACATCCTTTTAGAGTTTTGGATGACGTTTAACCATTGATTCATTCTTTGTTGTTCATTTTGTCTCTTTCTCGGCAAACGGATATGCTAGTATTTGTTTTGACTTCTAAATCTGTATTTTTTTTTACCTATACCAAGGTTTTTAGTGTTCTTTTGTGTTTTTTTGCATTGTGCACAAGTACTCATTCTAAGGACGCGCGGTGTCAATAATTATGTAAAATGTAGTTTTTTATTGTTTTTAAACTCTACGTTTTAGCAAAAATATTTTTCAAATGGTTTTATTTAATTATTTTTGCGCATGTCGGACATGTACTTTGTTGACTTGATTTTCAGGTCTTGAATTGATTCACTACTTTGGATTGCAATTAAGTAAATTTTCTTCCGATGCTTTATCTGGATGCTAATTTTGTTTTTGAATGCCAATTCAACAATTTTACAACGATTGGATGCTAATCATGCAAGATCTTGCAAAAAAACTCTTGCCAGATTATATCATTATCTTGCAAAAATATTGCAAGATTAGCGTCCGATCCCGACTAGGTACAAAAGAGAATTTGTAAGTGTGACATAATTAATCTAATATGTTTCATCTAATGATTCATCTTTATTGTCCTCTGATACTAATTTTTAAAGTTATGATTGCCCGCTCAACTTCAAAACTGCCATTTGAAACAAGTCCAGAAACAAAATAAAGAGAGGCTCCATCAACATTTTTACTTCTTGTTTTTCATTTTAAATTTATATTACGGTCACTTTGAAACAGATATGATCAGACTTTTATTGGGACAAGGGAGTGCCAGCAACTTCTCTCATAAACAAAGTTTTCCATAGTTCCAAAAAAATCTAGAAAAATAGTGTTCAGAGAAAAAATTACGTTTTTCAAAATTGCTAGAAGCTTTTTTGTCCGAATTGAGTTTTATTTCTTCGAAACGCTGTCCTTGTCTTTTTAATGAGAGAATACATTATTTAATAAAAGTGAAATTGCTGTTTTGTTGTTGTTTTATTGTCTTGCGGACACCAGTGACAATTCATCCTGTGCCTTTTTTGACTTTGCATCAATTTTGTTCACGACGAAAATGGTTATGTCAATCGTGCACATGAGTGACGGAAAAAGCTCAAATTTCGTCAATTGAATTTAATTAGCAAATATCTGAGCCCAACTAAAAATAGCTAATTGTGCATGCGAATTGTGGACATTGGTTGTTGCAAAATTCAAATTGTTTTCCTAATCCGCAGCTACTATTACGACGAGCATTACTAAAACTAATCACCAAATATACTTTATTTCATTTTGGTCTAATTGACACGGTCGTGTTTATTAGATATTGCAACTGCGGATAATAGTGACTCGTCGGCAAACGATGCGAGGGTTGTGGACAAGAGTTAATATCTTGTCAAATTTGTCCACGCTTGCCCGAAAACAGCCATTGTGAAAAATGAAGGACTTTTCAAAATTTGTTTACTCTCACAATTTTCCGTAAACACACGCTTATAATCATAAGTGGGTGTGCATAAGGGTGACAAGCTTGAATGAATTTATTCGAGCAACCACCTCTTTGCTACGCTATAATGATCATACGGCTCATAAGCAATATTTTATTAGTTAACATTCGGCATTCATTAAAAGCGTTTTGCTTCCTAATGTATAAAAAAACACAACCAAAACAAAAAAGCCATTGGCTAACTTTTCCAGAAAAACTCTGTATCGTTAAGTGTCTCAACATCTTAGTTCTACAACAAGAAACTGAAATAAAACAGTAAAATGGACATCAGTTTATCATACTGATAAAACTAAAAGATTTAAAAATAAAAATTTATTTGAAAAAGAAAATGTGATTAAATTGCTTCTCGCATAGCATTTTAATTTGATCAGAATAACTCATCTCAGTCTTATTTTTTTTACAATATCAAAAAAGTGTTAGGTCCCAAAATTTGTCAAATTGTTTCAGCATGAGACGTGACAACATAACAAATTTTTTAAATATAATTGCGTTTAGTTTCTTATTTGCTTTTGACGGAAGATATTGCACAAAATTGAAACACTGTTAAACGTTTCAAAATTCAAACTTGGGTAGAAGTGCCAACCCTAAATACCGCCAAACTCTGTAAGAATTGTGGCTTTTAGAGCTGAAAAAGATTAAGGTACAATTTTCACCGCTAAAATACAGCACATCCCAAGTCAATTCACCGGTGAAAATCACAAATCACTATAATTGTTTTGCAGTAAATTTTTGTAAGCGCAGAATGCGGTGAATGCTGTGCAAGCGGTGAAAAAAATTCCCGCTAAAAAACTACGTCAAATCTTTAGTAAAAGGCGCTTTCGTGATATTTGGGGTGCTTTTTTGAAATTTCTATATTCACTTTTTTCTGTCCGCAGCGGTGCGTTTTTGTTTTCACGGCTAATCCTACAGAAATTCACGGCTGAAAAACCGCAAATCTTATGGAACTACGAAATATCTTCAACGCATATATTTTCCGCAAAGAGGAGTGAATCTGATTTAAATTTAAAAAAAATGATATAAGTAAGTGACAGGCGGCGCGAAGGAAGAAAGTGCCAGACATGCAGGAGGTTAGGGGTTCAAATCCGTTACGGCAGTTTCTTTTTTTGTAAGAAATCTAATGAATGCGGTGAAAATAAATATTTTAACTGAAAAAAACTAGCCACAAAAACAATAAGTGTAAAAAATCAGATATTAAAATCGCTTTTGAAAAAAAAATCGAATTGTTTTCTAGGAGCTGGCTCTTCCAACTCTATAAATAATACGATGTTAGATGATGTTATCGTTGAGATATGTTACGATAAGAAACAGAAACAGAATAAAATGAGCAAATTTACAAAATTACTGAAACACATAGCTTTTTTCCATTGTTAAGAAAAATTATTGCCGTAAGTTTGATTAATGTCCGATTCCCACAGTTTATATTCACCGTTGCAATTTTTCGGCAAAATCAGACGGTAAAAAAAAACATTTCGTTCGACATCTGATAGAGCAGAGATTTTCAATTGTCAAGCCTATTAAAATTTGTCATTTTGATCTGAAAATTGCCCCCAAGCAATGGCTGCAGAGATTTACCAGGTATTTTTTACCATTTTGATATTTTGCCGTTGTGTAAAGGTGTTCGCAGCCAAATCTATCAATGCGTTGCACTGAATTTCCAGAAACGTTTACCTCAAAGTCTAAATAAGGATCTCCATTAACTTGTTATCAAATAAATTAAGCGTACAAAACAATATGGTAAAAGGAGAACCCTTTGCGCCAGAAAGTCAAATAAATAGAAATAGTCTAAATTGACCTAGACAGAGATTGCACATTTGTTGCTTTGAGGCTATACATATGACATGAACAATTTTTTGTTCAAGTTAGCTTTCATTAGAAGGGCATAAAATCAATTTCTTGAAACAAAAACTAGCAAAACGGATTTTTTTGTTAAATAACTTGTTTGTTTTGTTATAATATTTGTAAAACAGTTGTTTTTTTTTAATTCATTTTTTGTCATTTCACTTGATCATTCTAAAAATGGTTTGCCGATGTTCACGATTCGAAGCGTAATAGAAAGATTATAATGTCGGATAAATGTGCATTTCATCGACAAAAATTGTTTTTGTTGATTAATCTATAATTGGATTTATTACTTCTTTATAATTTGAAAGTTACCCTTTTTTTGGAATCTGGTTCTGTAATGCAATTAACTTTAGCTGCTGGTTGATTTTTCTATTATATCCTACAAAGCAAATGACGAAACATTTTAGATTGTTGTTAATTTAAATAGTTTTGTCAAAAGTTTTGAAAAGATCGCGAGTTTTTTTCAGGAGTCATGAATATAAAATAAAAGACAGTAAACTCAAATTTTTGAAATGTTCGATTTTTATTGAATTGTGACAACTAGCTTTTCCCAGTCTTGAAAAAGAAATCATCAGAGATTTTTGTATTTTCCATTGAATATAGAAAAATTTGAACGTCCTGTTGTCATTTAGCTTTGCTCGTTCTCAAAGCTGTGGTTTATTGTATTTTTCCGTTGAATGTAGCAAATATTTTTAGAGCAAGCTTTAAGTGCCGAAAATTATCAAAATAATGAACTTTTTGGTTCACCAAACGGCCGCATGAGAAATTAATGTTCATATTTTTTCAAAGGGTTGCTCAGAGTAGCTCCCTTCACATAATTTTTATAGGAACAGTTTATATCACGTTTCTACATTTCGTTCAATAATTGTAAAATGAAATGATGTCAATCTGTGGTGAAATTTGATTTATCTTTTGAGTCATTGCAGAACGATCTGTTGTCATGAAAAAAAAATCAACGTTCTGTTGTCATTTAGCTTTGCCCGTTACCAAAGCTGTGATTTATTGTATTTTCTATTGAAAATAGAAAAAATCATCAGAGCAGGCTTTGTGTGTCAAAAATGATTAAAACGTGGACTTTTTAGTTCACCATGCGGAGCCATGAAAACAGGTTTATATTTTTTCAAGAGAATGCCCAGAATATTTTTCTTCACTCAACTTATTATAGGAACAGTTTTCATCACATTCTTATGTTTTGTAGAAGCATTGTAAACTGAAGTGTTGTCATTCCTCCCTGATCTTTGATATGTTTAAAGAATCTTGAACGGTGTTTATTAAAAATGAAGATATTTACAACGGAATGTTTCGGGTTTGTACTTAAGTTTTGTGCTTTACTTGTTTTTATTTGTTTCGTACTCATTGTGAAAATATCAATGCTAATATTTAATATTATTAATAATATTAAAAACAGTGTTAGCAGAGATTTAGAAACAGCGTTAACTTTACTTTCGTGATATAAGATAGTGTCAACGCATCAAACTTAGAAAATTAGTTTCCTGGAAAAACTTTTTTTATTATTTTTCTCTAAACATTTGTGGGGAAATTGCGTCATTATGCCTGTGATATTTTTAATTAACCAAATGCCCGTAGTGTTGCTGAAATAACTTCTTTGATCAAACAATCGCTGTTTACGGGGTTTCTGTTTCATTAAATTTAATTGCAGCCAATCAATAATAAAATATGGAATCGTCATTCCGCCTTCAGAGCGCTGTTTGCAGAGCAATTTTTTAATCTTCTTTTGTTTGTTTTCATAAGCGTAACTTCTAAAAGAGACGAGAGATGGTTGTAAGAGTAGTTGTAAGAGTAGCAGTAGCAGTGGTTGTGGTTGCTGAGATTAATATGTTGAATGGGAAATGAAAAGGAGACAATGGGCGGATATTTATGTTAATTTGGGTAATGGACACTCGCACTTTCTATCCTCTCATTCCCTTTCTACCACCCCCCCCCCCCCATTCCCCGATAAAAGCACCCTCTTTCACAGTCCCCTTTCACCGCCCCTTTTCCATCTTAAACGGACAAAGTAAAATTGATTTCAGTAATAGCGTAAACGAAAAATCGATGGTGGCGCGTTTCGCATAAAAATGAAAGACACGATGAATATGGCGGATGTAGTTTAATATTAAAGGATAAACTGAGTGTCCTATTTGAGCATCGGAGGAAATGTTCCTGAAGGCGTTGAATTTGTTGCGTTTTGAATAGTTCAAGCAAATGTTATTCAAATCCTATGTTTGAAAAAAGACGATACCGAATCTCACTTACGTTTAAGAACGACGATACTGAATCTTTCTTATATTAAAAATACCGAACAAAAACGACGATACCGAAGATTTTAATCGTTCTTTCTTTAAAAACCAAAGATTTCTTGACTATAGGGCTCGACTGTATCCAGGTCTCATTCAACTTGAGTCCAAATTCTAATTTCAAAATCAGTGGTAATAGTTTAAACTACATTTTTGCTCTCCTTCATTTAAGCTAGTGCTTAAATCATCAGAAAAAAAACGCAACTTGGCAATGCCTTGGTTTGACTAACATTAGCAAATCGTTGTTATTGTTTTCTTTTTCTAAAATAGGCTCTGCTTAACAAATCGAGTTTAATTGCTCGAAATGATGCTATTTCAGGGCTCTGTACTAACCAGCAATGTATGAGATATCTGCAAAAGAAAACATGAAAGGAACGAGTCTGCGTTCAGCAAATTTCTCTCATGTTTTTATTCGATTATTTTATCTAATTTCTGCTGTTTGATCGTTATGCTTAATGGCGAAGATACCGGAAGCATTAGCCTCAAAGTGCACTAATACTCTATCAGATCGTACCCTCTATATGCAATTAATCTAATGGACTAAAATGCGCCCCGAATTAGAGAGTGTTGAACAAACAAACTTTTTCCATGAAACATAATAAACATATTTTAAGCCCGACCTCGGGCTTCCTTTAAAAGTCGATATTTCAAAATGCAGGTGGTATAACGAACTTAATTCGGAACACGTTTTGATGATGTTTGTCTGGATAGAGAGATATGTGGAAGTTATGCCTGGTAAAAGTAATAAATCGGTTGGCTCTTTTGCCAGACAAACAAAGCCATGAATGCGTTTCTGAAATAATTTATTTTGTTATATTCAAAAGAGCAAATGCCCATTTCAAAGCCAAAGAATCACAGTCAAAACTGAGATATGCTAAAAGTTAAACAAACGCTGTCAACACCTTTATCGGAATTCCTGGCAGCTAATTTGATTTAGTTTGATCTGTTTGCAAAATTCAGTACCTAAAGAAGTAAAGGATACGTGACTCTGCTTCAATTCACTGAGAGCGTCTGTCGTTTATCCGGACCCAGGTAGTGGTTCAAGATGTTGAACCAAAACTGACTTCTGCAGAAATTACTCATACGAAACAAACTAACAAACGCATTGTGATTGCTAAATTGTTGCAATTTCAATGATTGTCGTATCGTATCAAAAAAAAACCACCGTCTGCAATTGTCCTTTTGGCTGGAAACCCTTTCAAGAAGCAATATAATCTACCCAAGCACGGAAACATTCTAGTTAAAATTGGATATTATCTAGCTGCAGATTGCAATTTGCTTTACTCTAATTATCAATTTCACATCGGATGGAATGGATTTTCACATAGAATTTTATGGAATGAAGCGCGGTATTGAATACTCCATTGATTTATTTGCAAAGAACTCTGAAACCAAACTATGATAATCACCTACTTAACGGTAAAACATGGTAAAGATCTGATTTTCATTTTTTATAGATTTATTTATGCACTTGTTTATCATAGATTTGCGACTTTTTTCGGCTCTAGCAAACTCTTTGGAAAAAAATAAATTTTGTTGTGCACAGCCAGTTTTTTTGCACAGCCGAAAATATTTTAAATGATGCTCACTGGGGTCGAGACCAAATGATTACCTCGCAAGAACTAGTAAGTTTTTTAGAAAGATGGGTAAATTGAAATAACTTGCAAGTCGAATTGTAAGAAATTGCAAGTCGGATGGCGAACTCGTAAGTTTGTTGCGTGTTCTTTCTGGTCAAGCTCAACTCTATTTGGTTGATTCAATTTAATATTCTTTCATTAACGGTAGAAAGCGCATGGAAATTAGTTGCTGTGTTTGTATAACATTATACAATGTGACTTAAGTTGACAAAAATGTCATTTTTCTATTTAAGCAACTGAAGAAGTCCTTTTGCAATTATGTTTGTAAATGCTAGATCTTATTGGGTAAGTTCATTTACATTTCATGGCTAAAAACTTCTGCCACAATGAAAACTTTTGGAGCCCGTTTGCTTTTTTCTTTCTGTCGATGCACAGAGTACTTGTATATTCATATCTTGCTATGTCTTATTGTTTTCGCTACAGTATAGGCATAATGGTTATCTTGCAAGAACTTATTTTCTAAGATTTTATATAGGAACATATGTTTTTATGTTGGATGGTTAACTTGCAAGAACTTGTAAATCATATGGTTACCTTGTAAGAACTTGCAAATACTTGGAAGAAATGTTTGCATGGCGATGCAATTATTTCTACTGATAATGCTTCTTTTAATTGCCAATCACTCCCCTCCCTTCATCGCCTCCTAATCTCAACATTGAATTACTCAACCCTTTGACCACACCGCCTGCCACTCCCTCACGCCTGCCAAGAAGAAACAACTAACTATCCGCCCCTCCTAAACCTCTACAACCACCTGTACCCCGTCTCTCGATTAAACACCTTGCTGAATCATTTTTTCGATCATTATTTCGAGAAGACAAAGGTTAAGAATTTTTTCATCAAATTTTTTTGAAATTAGAAACATTTAATTGTTTTTTTCTTAATATAATTTTTTTGAGTTTGTAGTCAGTTTACTGATGTTTGGCTGTTTTGATGTCTTGTCTTTTTCACATTTCTTTCGGACAATTCTATGGATAGAATAGAAATAGTATTGCTATTAGAATCTCTCAAACTTGTATCCCTTTGGTTTTCAGGATCTTCTTGAATCACTTTTTGAAATATGCAAAATATAGATGTTTTTTAACCAAAGTTATCGGCACAATTTGCAACATAACCTAAAGTCCTCTTTAAGAGATTAAACGAGCCAGAATAACTTCTAATTGAATCCGTTCCTTGAAAAAACGCAGAAATTGTAACTAAGAAATTAAAAACAGTAAAAATTTCTTCCATTTGCTTTTTAAGAAAATCATTTATCCGTAAAATGCAATTAAAATGTTTGAGTTATAATTGGTATTGATATCTGATTTTTTATATGCATTTTCAGCAAATTCAGTTCAGAATCTACCCAGTCATGTTTCATTGCTTCAATTGTTTCAGTTCTGAAAAAGACATCGCCATTTACTCCCATTTACGTCAACACCCTGGTATGCGTTTCTTTCCATTCGGCTTTGAAAATTACGTTATCATCAGTCGAACTGAAATACGCGAAGCTGGAGAGAACGTGAAACCGACAATCCGATTAGAAACCGAGACCAGTTTATCGCTCGTCGATCCCGAGGGTTTTATTGGTCAGAAGAGTACGAACATGACAACTGTCAAAGTCGGCGTCCAATGGAAAGATGGTTACGTAACAGATGTTCGTAGTTTCATAACAGCAACAAAATGGAGCGCAGTTTCGGTTATTTCTACTATGTTGTTAATGCTGGAAAAAGCGTACGGTTTTGCAACTCGAATATACGCTTCTGTTAAATCCGATCGGGAGAAAAAGAAAATATACAAACAAAATCAACAAAGAATTATAAGCAAAACATTATCAAATTCTTCGAATACTGACCAAATCAAGTTGCATGAAAGTCCTCTACAAGACAACAAACGAAATAAACGTAAACTGGTACGGAAGCAAAGAAATCACAGGTTTGGTTTCATGACATCATTTTCTCCAGGGGATTCTCAAAAAGGTTTGTTCAGAGATGAAAACATCCGAAATAAATACGCGGTGAATGGCGTTGAAACCATTGAAAACTCATACGAACTAGGTGATCAGAAAACAGAATACTGTGAAGTTCGTGGTTCCCCACAACGGTCGTTACAAAGCATTCAATCATCCAAGAACGTTTCCCAATTCGACATGATGAGAATCGAAAGAAACCTTCAAGAAATCAATTCCATTTTGGTGGGTTATGACATCAGAAACAGATCTGGCATTGTTAATCATGGCAGCCCAGATAGATCACCCTCAAATGGTGCGGTAGGAATCCATAATGAGAGTGGGAAACCCGTTTATTCGAATGGAGATTGTTCATTACCGGTTTGAGAGAACTGTTGAAGTCATTTGTTTAAATGCGGAATCAATCTGTTTTGATATTTAATCAGCAATGATTTTCCTCGTGATCTTGTTAACAATAAACTGTTACGTAACTATTGTTGTTTATGGTGATAGAAAAACAAACTCTTTAAAAACATTTGTGGAACGGAACGTAACTATAAAATGTGAAACAAAAGTTAAAATTTAAAAAAAAAATGACCACTTCAATTAAAAATTGTATAATTTAAATATGGTTAAAGAAAGGTAGTTTTTTATGTGTAGGTTAATGAAATGTATTTTGTTAACAAGAATGAAGTAATGATTTGTAAATTGTTAATAATAATGTCGATGTGATCACCAAAAGCTGCGTTAGATTAGTTTAAAGTCACCAATATATTTGTATTTTATACGTTGCTATTGTGGTACTGTCGATTTGATGATGATTTGATGAATAAGTTGAGGATTAGTTTTTCCTTAGTTTTCCCGAGTCTATGGTGGAGGATAAGTCCAGATGAATCAGAAATAGTTTATTTTATCAGTATGTGATCTCTCTTTAGTATTTCCCTGTGGGCTTAGGTTTCTCGATTTTTACACTCATTTTATGACAGATGTACTTTGCTCGCATCCCGAAGAGCCCAAATTGAGCTGTTTGGATAATGAAGATTGTGAAATGCCAATAATTTAAGCTGTAGTTGAAAATTCTGACCATGGAGATGGTTTTCTTTTGGGAAGAGTCTGAGTGATAAAGTTATCATGGAGGGCATCGCAATCATGCCAACGTCTTTTTTAATTTATTAAGTACAGCTAAAAATTAGAATATATTTTCTTTCAAATTATATGAATTAAAGAGAAAAAATCTTGTTCCACATTAACAACTGGGCGTGATTACCGAATTTCCAAAAATTCAAATGGAACTGTTCATTGAACAGTAAATGCATGCGTCACGTATTTTGGTCTTCATTCAGTTCTCTTAGCACTCTCATATTTTTGACAAAAAGCTACTTTTCCGAGCAATTGTCATTGCTTTCAGGGTCTTGAGGTTTTTATTAGAATGACTTCCGCGGTGACTTGTAAGAAAGCCGAAGTGAAAAGAGCCGATTGAAAGAGAGCCGAAAAATTATTTAAAATATTAGTCGATAAATTTTGCAGCCAATTAAATTGCCTTCTGAAAGGAGACTACCAAATTCTCAAACAATCATAACCGAGTATTTGAGAAATGAAATTTTAATATTTTCTATTAAAAGAAACAAAGCGAATTAATGAATGATTATCTTTAAGTTATCGCGGGCCATGGCCATGCCTTAGCGGCTTATGGGACTTGATATGAAACCATCACAACCGAACATTGTAATCAACTTAAGTACTTTTCTTCTTAAGTTGATTACTTAAGTACGCTTAATTACATAGGCAATCAACTTAAATACGCTTAGGAACGTTTCTTGGTAATCAACTAACAATTTAGGGTAATTAAAGGCACCTTTTTGCTTTCGGCTATTTTTAAAGCAAGACAGGTTTCGGCACTCTTTAATGTCGGTTCTTTATAACGTCTGTTCTGTAGCACGTATCCGACTTCTGCACCCATTAGGTGAGTCCAAACTGACACGAAGAGGTCTCTAACAATATGTCTTCTCTCAGTGAGTGACAAATCATAATAGTAATTTACTCCGCGCTATTTGGTTGAGCCTAAGACCTCATAGATATAAACATAATTATCGCAAGTATTTGACCAACTATTAACACTAAAGCGTCATGAGCAATTATCATCGCAGCAAAGCCTCGCATCGCACAAACTGAAATAAACTGGGCAAGACAATTGTAAACTAAATTGAAACCAATTGAAACCGTTTTTTGACATACAAAAAAGTAAGAGTAGAAGCAAAATGTCAATTTTCAATAAATTTTATTAAAATAGATTTTAAAAAAGATGCTAACTAATCAGGATGGACAATTTTAACTAAAAAATACCTCAATTTTTGTTCATACAACCTTTGAAACGTTAAACCTAATTCCGAACAAGCAAGCTAGCAAATAGTTTCGAGAGTAATGTTCGGGTCAGTATGATTTTTTTCTGGTTGCTTTTTTGACTCTTAGTAATTTTGATTATGTTATTTTCCATAAAATCCGCAAGAAAATGTTTTTAATCCTTCAAAAAAAATGCTAAGTAATTTCACTAAAATGATAGGAGAATAGGTAAAATATCTTATATATCAGCTGACATTTTCAGTAAAAGTTTAATTATGAAATGACATTATAGCACCAAACTTTTTTTTATTTTGAAAATTTAACGTTTCGATGCTCATAAGCTAAAAGAGCACCTTATATGTGATACTCAAGATATATTTACGCACAAAAATACCATATATGGATCTCTCTTGACTGTATTGATTTGGAAACCTGTTACTACGTTAAGTATTTGAGTTAATCGGTTTTCAAATAGCAACCAGATCAATAAAATAAACAATTGTGATGCAAAATAAACAGCTAATTGGATCCTAAAGTCGGGAAAAGTAAATGACGAGCTCATGACGTAGTTTTTTTTTCATCACAGATTTTTTGCATTAAACCGACTGCTTTGTAAAGTTTTTCCTTTTGAGAAGAATCGCTCTTTTACAAGACCGAAATCTCTATATCCTGGCAGATATCTCCGTTCGAATCATTTCGAGAAGAAATCTTGATAAGCGTTGTGTCAAATGTAGCAACTTTCAAATAACTGTAGTCATTTACTTTAGATGATTTCTCTTGACATTTATTTCCTTGATATTTTCAGATTCGTATATTCAATTAGAAAGTTTGCGATGAAGAAATGTACCTGCATTAATTCTAATAGTCTTAAACAGAGAACCTCAATGTGCTTAAATTTGTTTGCAGGGACAATTGAACTAAAATTAGTTGTATACTTCAAAATATAACTCTCCTACATTATCGGGAAATGGATAGTAATATGCCTTCTCAAAGCCATTCTACAGAAGATATCACATGAAGGCATCTTTTTTTTCTATTTTTCTGAAAAAAATCAATTGTAAAAGCGAGCATTTTGTCTTCATACCCGGTATATCTATATGAAGGTCATTGATCTCTAAATACTGATGAACAAAAGAGGCGGGTTCAATACTAAACATTTCAACAAGGCGGCTCGGTAATGTGCAATGGCACATAAGGTTCCGACCCCGCCCATCCACAATTTTGGCATAATTGTCTACCAAATGAGGAACAGATAGAAAAACCCAAAAATTATATTTTGCGAATCCCAAAAAAGCCCAAGTGTTTTTCAAAAAATTCTGTATGAACGATAGGATAGCCTCCAAAGCAAATAACTCAGTGGAGTAAAAATTGAAGCATAAAATTGCTGTGATTATTAAGATATTAAGAAAACGAGTCAAGACGAACAGCAAAATCAAACAACAACAACAAACATTAACATAAAAATGGTTTGGTAACAATTATACAAAAAAGAACAAAAACAGAAAAGTAAAAAAAATTAACTTATTTTTTTGAAACAATTAACTTCAAAGTAATAAATACCATTAGGAATAAATTAATATTACCACAAATTTGCGATTACCACTGCTTCTATAGAAGGGCATTAGGACCTGACCTTATTCATTTTTTAGAGCGGCTAAAAAGAACAACAAAGAACAAACAAAATTTCAATTGAAACTTGCCAGAAAACGCTGTCAAAACTGTCAAGCCAAATTTTGGCACTCAAAATATATTTGATTGCGCCTTCTTCAAACAGCTATAATGTAGTACGTGGCCATTCATTAGTAAGACTAGGTAACAAGTAGACAAAAAAGCGAAGTGCTAAAGTATGTAATACTTTTAATTTTTTTTTCGAAACAAAATTACATTCAATGTCATGAAAGGCATTAATTACAAAAAGAGCTATTTAATTATCATCGTTTTTTCATGAAAAGGAAACCCTGGAGACCTGTAATTATCCAGAATATTTCTTGCATCTACAAAAAGAACGTCAAATATGACAAAAATCAAATTAATTTAATTTTTTTTTGTGAAAAAGCGGTGTCGAAGCCAGTAAGGTCATAACAAAATCTTTAAAAAAAAGATTTTGGGACACCAATCCCTTTTATTCCCTTGACACCCATAATGTCATATTTGACCTGTAATCAACTAACGAGATTAGGTAACAAAAAGAAACATAAAAAGAACAAAATTGCGAAGTTGAAAAAGTTTTTTTTTAATTTTGGAAAACGATGGGTTTGAAAGTCACAAAAGCCATCAGCTATCTGCTAATATCAGAATATCGGTTTTTCTATTCTTCCATGAAAAGCCAATGAAAGCTATCACTATCGGAAATTTCATACGACCGAAACGACAAAGTATAAATGACAGTTAAGACAAAATTAAAAAATTCAATTGATTTCTTCAAGAAAGAGGCGTCGAGGCCATTAAAACGATGATTTATATCTTTCAGGATTTTAATATGTTCAATTGTGCTTTAATTTGAATGCTAATAAGGTGACATGAGAACTGTCAATAATGTGATAATGTGACAAAATTAGAAAACGTGAAAAACTGGCAAATATCAAAACAAAGAAAAATCTAAAATCTTAAAGTATCAAAGCCAGAAAACAATAATTTCAGGCTTAAAACTGCAACCGGGAATAAATGTTAACTCAGTAGAAAGAAGAAGCAGTCTTTTTTTGCTGACACTAAGCTGGAAGTTGAACAAATTAAGAAAAAAACAGAGGAAAAGTTAATTAAGCCATTATTTATTGAAAAGTCAATTATTTTTAAAAAAGAAACGACCATAAACTTTCAATTAAAAAACTAAATGCATTAGCTTGGAGCTGTTTAGCAAGCGAATTGGTTGGACCTATCACTCCTGAGCTTTGATTTGATATGTTCTGTTCTTTATTATTAAAAAAAAGTCTTTTTTTTTAAAAAAAAAGACCGACTGATTACAACCCGATTTTTTTTGGATTGTAACAGTCCAAGAATGGCCCAAAACTACCCCTGTTAATACCTATTGTCCGTTAAGAACAATTGATTTTTCGAATGTTGTAGATATAGATAATTTCTGAGTTGAAACTCAAAATAAATTTTGCATTTTTGATAAACAACCAGTAAAGTTAGCAAAAAACGGCAAAGTTTTAACTACAAGGCACTCTCTGCGGACTCTGAAGTAGAACTAGCCCACCTCTGAGTCTACAAAGATTGTATGAGTGTTGTTTGGAGGTGTACTGTAGGCAAATTTAATCAAAGTGGACTAAAGTAGCTTATTTCGTGCTGTTGTTGATGAAAAAGGCGAAATTTTGAAATGTTTATCCAGATTTTTTGACCAAAAAATTAAATCAAAACAATCAAAAATGCTTGTTCGTCTTCAAAAATATAATCAACGACACTATTCTTAAAAATTATAACAAATTTTAGCAAAATTGACGAAAATTTAGGCAAAAATTCCGGAAAATGTGAATAAAAACAACGTGAATTCACTCTTCTTTTCTCAGAAGTTTAAGCCTCGATAACTCCCTGTAGAAAACGAAAATTAAAAAAAACTTTTTAATTCCATATTCTACGCTGGTTGAGCTTTCTAATGATACCAGTCTCAACTCTCTACGATGAATATATCGAGCGGCGAAAATTCACGGAACAAAAAAAAACCCAGTTGAGTATATAGTTCCTCCCCCCTCAAGAGGGTCGGAACAACAAGGCGGCTCAGCAATGTGCAATGGCACATAAGCTGCCGACCCCGCCCATCCACAAATTTGGCATAATTGTCTACAAAATGAGGAACAGATAGAAAACCCAAAAAATACTTTTTGGGAATCCCAAAAAACCCAATAAAAGCCCAAGTATTTTTCCAAAAAATTGTGTATGAACGATAAAATAGCCTCCAAAGCAAATAACTCAGTAGAGTAAAAATTGAAGCATAAAATTGCTGTGATTATTAAGATATTAAGAAAGCGAGTCAAGACGAACAGCAAAATCGAACAACAACAACAAACATTAACTACATCAAAAACTTTTTAACCGTTTTAAAAAACAAAATTTAATAACAAAGTTAACACACCGTCAGATGAACCTAAAACTAAACAAAATAACATATAAACCACCACAAAAAATATGGACCGGTCCGTAAAAAGGCTTAGTAACAGTTAGACAAAAAAGAACAAAAACAGTAAAGTTAAAAAATCATCGCTTAATTTTTTCAAACAAAGTAATTAAGTTATTAACTTCAAAGTAATTAAAACCATTTGAAATCAAGTAAGATGTCCAAAAGGGATATGATTACCAATGCTTCTATAGAAGGGTATAATGACCTGTCCTTATTCATTTCTTTAAGCGGCTAAAAAGAACAAAAAAACAACAAACAAAAATTCAAGTGAAACTTGCCAGAAAAAGCTGTCAAAACCGTCAAGCCATATTTCGGGCCTCAAAATTTATTTGTTTGCGCCATCTTCAAACACCGATATTGTAATATTGAACCATTTGTTAGTGAGACTAGGTAAAAAGTAGACAAAAAAGAGAAAAGGGAAAAAGTATCGAATAATTTTGATTTTTTTTCGAAATTAAATTATATCCAAAGTCATGAAAAACATTAATTAAAAAATGAAATATTCAAAAAGGGTCGTTTATTCATCCAAAGGAATTCTTTGAGACCTGCAATTTTCCAGAATAATTTTTGCGTCTACAAAAAGAACGTCAAACATGGCAAAAATCAAAATAAATTACTTTTTTTTTGTGAAAAACCGGTGTCGAAGTCAGTAAGATCATAACGCATTTTTTTAAAAAAATGGACTTTGTGACATCAATTTTAGTTGACACCTTCCCTTGACAACCATAAAGTCATATTTGACCTGTAATTAACCGGATTAGGTACCAAAAAGAAAAATAAAAAGAACAAACTTGCGAAGTTAAAAAAACTTTTGTTTTTAGTTTTGGAAAACGATTGTTTTCAAACTCATGAAAGCCGTCAGCTATCTACTAGTATCAGAATACCGGCTCATCTATTCTTCCATTAAGAGCAAGTGAAACCTATCACTATACAGGAAATTTCATACAACTGAAATGACAAATTAAAAATGACAGTTAAAGACAAAATTAAAAAATTCAATTATTTTTTTGAAGAATGAAGTGTCGAGGCCGTTGAAGCGATAATCTATATCTTTAAGGATGTTCAGTTCAATTTCATTTTGAACGCTAATAATGTGATATGAGAACTCTCAGTAATGTGATAATGTGACTAGAAAACGTGAAAAACTGGCAAATTTCTAAAAACGAAAAAAAATCTGAAATCTAGTAGTATCTAAGCCAGAAAACAATAACTTCACGCTTAGAAACACTAAGCTGCAAGTTGACCAAATTAAGAAAAAATGGAGGAAAAGTTCATTAAGCCAATACTTATTTAAAAATCAATTATTTTTAAAAGATGAACCGATCATAAACTTTCAAGTATAACACTAATTGCATTAGCTTGGAGCTGCTCGAGAAGCCAATTGGACCTATCACTCCCGGGCTTTCATTTGATATGTTCTGTTCTTTATTAATAAGAAAAGACTTTTCTCGAAAAAAAAACACCGACTGATTGCAATCCGAATTCTTTTTGGATTGTAACAGTCCAGGATTCGCCCACAACTAGCCCTGCTAATGCTTATTGTTCGTTAGGAACTATTGATTTTTCAAATGTTCTAGATATAGATATTTTGTTAGTTCAAAGCTCAAAAAAAATTTGCATTTTTGATAATAAACGAGTAAAGCTAGCAAAAAAAAGGCAGAGTTTTAATTACAGAGGACTCTCAGCGGAAGTTGAAGTAGCCCCCTTCTGAGTCTAAAAGATTGTATTAGTTTTCTTTGGGGTGTAGTGCCGGCAAATTTTATCAAAGTGGACTAAAATAGCTTATTTCCTGCTGTTTTTGATGGAAAAAGGCTGAATTTTGAAATATTTATCCAGTGTTTTTAAACAAAAAAATTAAATCAGAATATTCAACAAGGCTTTTTTGTCCTTAAAATTAAATCAATGACACTTTTTTAACAGTTTCAACAAATTTTAGCAAAATTGACGTAAAATTAGGAAACTGTGGAAAATGTGAATAAAACAACATGAATTCACTCTACTTTTTTCAGAACTTTAAACCTCGACAACTCCCTGAAGAAAACGAAAATTAAAAAAATCTTTTTAATTCCATATTCTCTTCTGGACGAGCTTTCTAATGGTACCAGTCTCAACTGTCTACGATGAATATATCGATCGGCAAAAATTGACTGAACAAAAAACCCATTTGAGTATATAGTTCCTCTCCCTTCAAGAGGCGTCGGAACAATTAGTCTGGTTTTAAATAAATATTGAGTGTGTATGGAAAATTGGTTATCAGTTATGCTAATACTTTTATCAGAGATCGCGCAACCTGATAATTTAACTATTTAGACCAAACACAAGGAAATTTTTTATCCTTTACTCTATAAGGATCAACTTTCAAAAAAAATAAAAGTTTTAGATCCCATTACATGGACCGGAATTTCAAAAAAGGCATAATTAATGTCGCGGATTATAACGCTGGTCAGAAAATTCAATAAATTAAATTTTTATATAAAATTGAAAACATACAAATTTTAGCTCCAATTTATAGAACTTATCTAAGCGAAAATATACATAGAACGTTTACAATAGCTTAAAAAACATATTACTTGATTGACATGTTGACATGTTAATAGATCTTAGTTCCGAGTCACGGACGTGATATTTAATTTTCATGATTATTTCAAGAGACTCATATATGGCCCTGATACAACCAAATGGCTGATAGGTCCAAAAAATATTGATAGCGCCAAAACGAAATTAGAATCGAGTTTAGTTTGTGGTCATTACTTATCGACATAGCAGCACGTAAGGTAAGTCAGGTAAGTTCTTCTTTCGTTCTTTGAATTTTTAAGTAAGAAAATATCTAAATTTCTTGTTGTTTCTTTGAAGCCATCATATCCTCCCTATTTTTAAGCAAGTTTTTGGGTATAGTTCCTCCAAACCTGTCGGGCTGCTTTTTTTCCTCTTAATGTTCATGAAGGCTCTGTTGATTCGGCTGTCGTTTATCTGCAGTTAATGTGGCTGCAGAAGCTTCTTCTCGATTTGAAGGTCACAGAGTTGTGTTCTGAACTTGCGGTTATGGTTGAGGTTTGGTAACCTCCAGTGGTGGTTACGTTTTCACATTGTCCTCATATAGTATCGCAGTTTGGTTGTCGCTCACTAGAATAGTCCAAATTGAGTTCTCAGCTTTTATGAAAGTTGTGTTCAGACCCTTCCCGATGATGAGGGTCACAGGAAATGTCTTCGTCTTTTCGTTGGCTTTGAAAAGAATGGGTTCGCACAACTCAAAATCTGCTCTTGCTGACAGTATCACTATGCGCCCTAAAAAAGTTTTAACTGGAATTTTGCCCCTCGTCTCTGAAGTGTTTCGAGTTGTCACCAATAGCTTTTGCACGAGTGCCCAAATGACACGCTGAGATTGGACTCTACTTTTGAAGCGCCCGCTTCACTGTCTGAAGTGCTATCTTAGCTAGACCATTGGCTTTTGGATGAAAGACGAGTGATAGCATTTTGTTAATTTACAGTGATTCACACCACTTTTTAAGATCACCACTTACAAATTCATGACAATCATTGGATTCTAAAGTCTTTGGTATTCTGAATCTTCCAAAGATTTGATTAAGATATATGTTAGCTGTTTCTCATGTTGTATTCCCCGCCGTCAAATTGTTTATTCAGCCGCAACTCGCTTCAACAATTATTAATATATTGTCTCGGTCCTTAACATAACCCCAGTCTATGTGGAGATGTTCCCAGAGGTCGGCTTCTGGCTATGTAGAGACTTTTCTTCCAAGGCTGGGCCTGTTCACTTAACAGTTCTTGCATTTACTAACAAAATATTCAACGTCTTGGGTAATGCCAAGCCACCAAGCTATCATTCTGGCTGATGCTTCAGTTGCATTCATTCTTCACAAGATATGTCTCATGCGCTTTGTCTAAAGCAAGTGGTCGGTTGTGTTCGAGTTGCGGTCGAATAAACAGAAAAACACCTCTGAAGAGAATTCCATTGCGTGTGGTCAACACATCTGTTTTAATCGTTTTTCATCCTTTGAAAATTGTTCATGATTGCTACTTTTGATTCGTTTCTTTAGGTCCTGGAAAATTCCGTTTGTTCAAACTTCAGTTTTGATTTCAGCTTGTATAAATGAATCACTCTAAATGAACTAGATAATATTGATTACGAAGCACACTCGATCGTTGTCGGTGTCGTCAACATCAAAGTCCTTTCTGAAAAAAAAACAATTTGCGTGGGGTGTCTCCTCTCATGGTGTGTACTTCAAATCAAAGTAGAAAACCCATTAGAGCTATACCACTCTTCGTGATTCCAGCTCATGCTGTTTTCGGAATCTCCTCGTCTGGTGCAAAGTGATTTTTGAGTGGCTTGTGGATGTTTGTAGTGTAAATTGTCTTCCTTGAGGAAATTGTTTCAATTTTGTGACCACAAAGACAATTGCCGTTCTTCACACACTACGATCGAGTGGTTTTGATTGACTGGATTCAATATCCTCGAGACATATCATACTGTATGTCCTTCTAGCGGAAAAACCCCACCCACTGCTTCCTCAGAGGCGTCAGAAGTTACAATGGCTTCTTTCTGCAAACTTTAAGGTTGTACTCAGGGGTTAGCACGTGATTCGGTCTTCATACGTTCAAATTCATTTTGTGGCAGTGTGCCCCTTGAGAAAAGGCAATTTCTCATATCATTAAGTGGTAGCAATTTTAATGCAAAATTGGTGACCATTTTTCCGTACAAACTTGCTAGCCCAACAGACGATTCAAGTTGTTTGTTGTTAATTGGCGCTTTTGAATTTCTTTCAGCCTGTTTGGGATCTGAGGTCGTCTCTTTCTTTGAAATGGAGTATCCAAAAAAATTAACGCTATTGACTGTTTTGATTTCTTCACTAATAAAAAAAAATTTTGCACGTAGTTGACTCTTGACTGCAGGCATTCTCTTGTTGAACTGCTCCTTGGTAGTTACATTGTCTCGAAAGATCACAACACATTTAATTCCTTATAGTGTTGGTTCGATGCAGCTCAGGAAGTTTGAAGAAGAGTTTTTCAATCCCTGACGTAGTCAGCACATCTTGAACAGACCATGAGGTGTGTTGATTGTGCATATGTATTTTGCCTCTGCGTCAAGTTCGATTCGGTAGTAGGCATCTGAGAGATCTGAGAGACAAAGAATGAGGCCTCATGTAGGTTTTTGAAGATAGTCTCCATGTCTGGTATTAGGTCGTCCTCATCCATGGCCTTGCCATTGATGTGCATTTTCAAGTCACCAGATCTCCCCTCTTCCTCCTGTGCCACACGATTGGATATGCATTAGTGACTCCTCCTGGCTGTACCAGTTCAAGGATGCCATGTCTAACCATCTATTCCAGCTTCTCCGTGACATTGTCCAGAAGGGGTAGGAGTTTTTTTGGATTTGCAGAACATTGGCTCTGAACCTGTTATCAGCTTCACATGAGCTCTGTAATACTTATAACAGGCATGTGTTCAGTTACAATGCTGTTTGTATCGTGTTTGGGTAGAAAGTCTCTACCAAGTAGTCCTAATTTTTTATCAGACTGCACAAATGGTATCTGCTTTTCTTGTGTGTCTGCTTTCGTTCCACTCAACGTCACATTTTAGTGATCCCTGAAACGTTAATTGATTACCATCAGAAGCTTAGAGACGCCTTGTTTTACCATCTGACTGAGGTTTACCAAGCTCAATCCTGTTTTTTGACAACATGGTTGTGCTATCTGCACCCGTTTCTACCTTCATTTTTTCTTTGCAGTTTTTTATTGAGATATTTTCCCATGTCGTAAGCATACTAAAGATATGTTCCTTATCATGAAACATTCCCATCTGCGAGGTTGGAATAGCTTGCTCTGAGGAATTTTTTTCTTGTTCACAAGGATTTGCTGTTTATTGTTCTTGCCTGAATTTGGTTGACATTTGCTTCCACATATTTTTGAGAAGTATCCAACCTTTTGACAGAATTTTGATTTTTTTACTTAACGCTGGTTCTATTATAATGAGGCCTCTCTCCACACCAAGTGCATATTTTGTTTCTTTTATTAGCCTTAAAAAGGTCTGTTGCGTGTTTAAAAGGTCTTTTTGAAGCTGTATCTAATTTCTTATTTTAGATTAAAGGGTTTATTGTCTGATGAAGAATTTGCCAAAGCCATTGGTTGACTTCTGAACTATAAGTTCTCAGTAATTTCAGTAATCGACATTGCTGGCTTTGCTTTAGGATCCCCCAATCCTGAGAAAAACTATATTTTCACCAGATCCTCTTCGATGTTGGCCTCTGTTGTGAGTTTTTGGATGTCACAATAGCCGGCTTTTTATCTGAGCCCGGCTAGGAAATTGTCGTTTGACTCCCCCACGCCTTGTATTTTGGATGGAAGGCTAGCATTTTTCGCCGTTACTGTTCTCTTTTTAGAAGAAACATTATGATCAATAGCCGATCTGATGTCTTTGAAAAAGTGTCTATCTAACTTTTAGGACTCATTAGGCTCCTAAATTTAATAATTGCTTCGTGCTCGCGCTTACTGAGAAAAAAATTGATTACTTTTAGGTGCACTATATTACCAACTTTGTTGATCTTTTCCTCTTTCTTCAATGCGCGACGTTGCGCCTCAAAAGATTTTATCCACACAGTAGCTAATTGTGCATTCTGTAGATCCACAATTTGTCTGTATGCTGGTCATCGGGGCACCATTGTCGTGATCGATAACACGGGTCACGGGTGAAAAAAAATTAATAAAATGAAGTGTAAATTGTAACTGGACTTGAAAATATGCAAAACTCGGCGCGTATTTATAGTACAGGTCTATGCAAAAATATGTACAGAAAATTTAGATTAGCTAAAAAAAATATTTTACCAGGTTGACATGTGAATAGATCTTAGATCCGAATCCCGGACGTGATTTTCTATTTTCATCAACAATTCATGAGAATCATATATGGCACTGATAATTTCGAGTTTATTAGTTGGAGGTCAGTGGATCGTAAAATCAGGTTTCTATAGGTGGGAGAATTTAATTCTCATTAATAGGTCAAGAAGATAATGATAGCTCAAGACATAATTAGAATCTCTTTTAGTTTTGTGGCTATTACTTATCTACAAAGAAGCATAGTTCGTCAGATAAGTTCTTTCGTTCTTTGAAACTTTATTAAAGAAAACTTATAAAGTTTCTTGGTGTTTCCTTGAAAGCATCACAAATAATTTGTTTTTTGTTTAGTTTTACGATGTTTGCAAAACGTTATTAATATGTAGGTAATAATTTCGACTTTCCGCTTCGTTAGTTTTTGCTGTATGCGTATTCACACGTAACTATTCAATCATATTTATAGAGTTTTAAAATATACCAATAGGGGTGTCTAAGTGTGGGGCATTAGCGCAAAAGAATCTGTTTATAGAATATCATAGTGATTGAGTCGTTCCTTTGAAGAAACTTAAACGTAAATCCAGTCTATTAAAAAAAGATTGATAATTGTTTTGATCAATTTATGACAATTTTGTTTCTACAGTTATAACCAATTTCAATACAAGAACACTATAAAACTGCATTTCGCGATTAAAAGCCAAACCTTTGATTTAAAAACATGTGTTGGAGACTTAAATGTTTGTTCACATCTGAATTGTAAGGTGATTACTTTTAATTAGATTTGTAAATATTTATTTATGAAACTGATCGGAGGTATTTATAAACTGGTAGGAGACTTTATTTATTTATATATATATATATATATATATATATATATATATATATATGTGTATATATATATATATATATATATATATATATATATATATATATATATATATATATCAACGCAATTTTTGCACAGTGGGATGTTTCTAGAATTCTTATATATTAAGCGAGCTATTCTTCATTTTCAGGCAAAAATTTGCAAAAGTTTTGCATTTTTGTAGATGATTGTTTAATGAAAAATTTATAGGTTTTTTGCAATAACAAAAGTCAATCGTTGATTTTTGTCTTATCCCTCATTTTAAAATTTCAGAAGTTCAGAAACTCTTAGAAATATGAAGCTTCTGAGTCATTAACTGAGCCTCGTGAAATAATGGAGAAAATTTGTGATAAATAAAGTTGCTTCCAAAATCAAACTCCTGTTTTTGCGTTTACTTGCTACCTTCATATCCTATTGAACACTTTTGATGTTTGTTTTTGATGAAGCATTTGACTTCCATTTTATCTGAAATGCTTAGTGAAGATTATTTTAAGTTTGAATCCGAGAGAGGTTGATAGTGCAATATGCGTTATATTTATTGACAATTTTCTTATAATTTTCTCTTTTGTGATTAGTAAAACGCAATTGGTCTCTCTTTAAGCTTTCAGATTTTCTGCCTCAATGGAGTCTGTCAATTTGATTGTATGGAAGAAGAAAGGTGATAGGAAATGGGGCGATGGCGTAATTAGGAGGCAATCAGCTGGTAGCTTCCTGCATTGGAGACCACAAACGGGAGCTAATGATATCATATAATGAGGTAGGAAGGGGAGATTCTGTAAATAATACGTCGCCGCACTTTCATCACTTGCTTTTCCTGACAAGGTGATAAAAAGCCTTTTAAAATTAAAGAGAGAATTTATGGAATGTAGATTGTAATGATCATGCCCAAATCGACAGAGATCTTATATCCAATTGGTTAGAAGATACTTTTAAGATCTTACCCAAGACGAGGATTCTAACCAAATTGATATGTGATTAAAACCTACTCGAGCGCACACCTGTGAATTCAGCGATCGAAATAACAGGGTCTGAGCGATCTCAAGAACTCAACATAATCTGATCAGAGCCAGCTCCAGCTTGGTCTCATTAGAGGTAATTTTGGCCCGGGGAGATCTGATCAGAGTTCATTTGGACTTTTTCTCGGACCTGGTTCTGAGAGTTCGCTTGTCAGAACTTAGTTTCAATTGACTGATGCATGCTCGCGTAAGAGTTTCCATTTATGTACATTGTTTTAAGATATTTAGAAGTAAATATTTAGTTTAATGATTACCTATGAACAAAAGAGGTGAGCAAAAAAGAAGACTTTGAATTTACCAAATAAACAAACCAGGCCGTTGAGAAATTGTGTGGATATTAAGTTAGAAATGCAGTGATTTTATTTTTCACTCAGCTCAATATGCTTGCAGAGGTTTGCTTTAATGACCAGACTATTAAAATAACATAGGAGTGAAGTGCCTTACAATGACGAGGTCATGTCCTTAACCCAGCCTTAAGTCTAACCATTCATGAGCTAAGGTCTGATCAGTGCTATTTATTGCCTGTAAGTGTCTCGACATTAACAAGATACTTCCACCAGCTGTTTTCAGACCAACTTGATCGCGCACAAGTGGTGGAGTGCGACCCAGCCACAGAGCCTGGTAGTCAGTCACTCTGGGATCTGGATAAATTTTGATGGTCAAATCAGAGCGTTACCTACGGTTTGGACGATCTAAAGTGAGCCCTGCTCAGAGTCTGATCAAAGCAGAGTCTAAAATCTGGATATTATTCTGATAAGGTCTGCGTAGTGTGAACAGAGCCCTTTCAAGAAATTTTATATTTCGATCAGAACATTTTCCAGAATTTCGATAGTTTATTTAGAACCAAAAACAGCCAAACTTTTGTTAATAGGCAGAAAATAACACAATAAAGGCTAAGCGTTGTTTTATTTTTTTAGAGTTGAACGTTTTTGTTTGCAAGAAAACAAAATTTGTTACCAGCAAATTGAAAAACATAATAATGAGGTATAGTCTGTTATCTAACCTGAATCTGGGTTCTATCTTGAATCTAAAACTCAGTTGTTACAAATGGCGTTTAAACCTATTTGTATTTAATCCCAGTGCACTACTTAGCCAACTCAGACTATTCTCGCAACCTGGGCGTGGAGTTAACTTAGTTTTGACACCCCTAATGCGCGATCAAGTTAGGTCTGATAACCTAGTGTGCCCCTCAAGTGGGTGTGACCAGGGCCTATTTTAGTTTTTATGTTCTGGTACCCCTAATAAGAGATTGATGCCAATTTGCGCAAAAGTGACATCGATCGGTGATCCGCACCTCAGTAGGAACTCCCAAGAAACGAAAAATATTCGTTGCACGTTATTGAATTGTCATTTTCAGGAAACGTTGGCATCAATGTTAACAAAAATCTCATTGCAAGGAGATTATCACGAACAGATTAACATCGGACAGATTACGAACAGATTAACATCGAACAGATTACGAAAAGATTAACATCGAACAGATTACGAACAGATTAACATCGAACAGATTACCAAAAGATTATCTTCACGGAACTTAGGGTTGCAAACTATTAAATTATTAAGAGTTTTTTTCTTGTTATTTGGTAAAATATTTTGGAGGGCAAACTTTTGATTGTCAGAAAAAATTGGGGCTTAAATTACTTCAATACTAGATCGTCTTATACTTGTTTAAAAATGGTTTATTTCATCATGTGAACATTACATCGTGTAAAACTTTAGCTATTAAAACAACAGAATGATTTGATCTACTTTTCATAGCGCCATAGCGTCCGATCAAAAGATCTCTGTATTTCATATGTAATTTCAGTGAAAAATTGTTCAAGAAATTGACCTTTTCGTAAATATAGCGCGGACTAAAATTAATATAGAAACAGTAGTAAACTTCTCATATCGTCCCTGAAGATATTTAACTCCTTACTTTCATGGAAATTGTGCAAGAACTTTATTTTCCTTTGTCTGAAGGATAATTTAGTTAAGTTACGCTGTATATTTTAAAGGGTTAATAAGTTTATTTCACTAGTTGTTGTTGAACTAAGTTCTTCAAATTCGGATAGTCTAGAGAACCAAAAATGAGCAATTTTTTAACTCTTTGAAATGTTTCTGAAAATCGTCAAAGACAAGTAGCTATTCAGTTGAGATTATAGAATCTGAATATTTAGGGTGGAGGTTTTACCCTATTCACAATTCCACAATTGTTCCTAGAATCTACCTTAGAGAAAACTACTGGACTGGATAGTAACTTCACAAAACCTACTACTCTTAACTAGACTGAAGGGTTATACCAGGCCCTCCGTTCAAGTCCTAAAGAAAGTATTTTCAGGCGCTATAGAACTGTAGTCAATTGCTAATAATAATGTTATTAAAATATGTTGGTAATGCCTTTCTATGTTATATGATATTTTAGCTTCTAAGAAATGCTTTACAAAATGAAATAAATTGGTGACTCTAAGATTGAGAATTATACCAGGTCCTCAATTCAGTTTCTAATTAATCGATCAACCAATATACTTAAAATAAATAGTAGAAAAGGTCCAAAAAGAGAAAGTAGTTGAAAATGTGCTAAGTTAAATTAACGAAAAGTATAATTACCAGGGTATACTAGTTTCAACAATTATTACAAGTTCAGTACCACGACAGAGATCTGTTAACTCATTCCGAAATTTCGATTATCACGACAATATAACTATTTTCAGACTGATTTTGGTTACAAAATTGGCTAAAATTGAGCCGTATATATACTGCTAATCTATGTTTGGTTATGATAGTTTAGTCCTATTTTTACCAAATGTTCCGAATCTTTGTGAGAAAAATACCTTTTTGGGAAAAGTTTTCAGAAGGTCATTCATGACTTTGATAACTTAGGCCCCTAATTTGGGTTTCTAATCCATGATATAACCTTTATCAGAATTTTGGTGTTCAATCCATGATATAACCTTTATCAGAATCAATATTTACTTATTCAACCATTCTCATCAGTTTAAATTTCTTTACCATTATTATCTTTGTACAGTTTCAAATTTAGAATTCGCTTTTGTGTTGGGAATAATTCAAGGTCAGTATTAATTTGGTTCTTTTCCGAAAAAAGCTTAAGTTTAACTTTCCATTCCTACATCCCACCCATCCGGACTAAACTTATCTCCTGAAAAGTACAATAAAGTGAAATTAGAGTATAAGTATATAAAAGCACCATCACCATATTTTGGTACGACAGTTTTTGTTCTTTTAATCAGCGCTTGTCTCCTCATTTCGCATTCTCTCAACTAAGTTTAATCTCTCCTCAAACTGCATGTCAGTTCCGATATCTCGTTGATCATCGTTGGGCAAATTATGAATATGTTTCGTAGTGTTCTTGGACTGGTAACACTTCTTCCCTGTCCAGACAGCCAGAAAGACAAAAGCAAGACACCATAAAGAGAAACCAAGCAGACCAGCCAGCTCTTTAAATGTATGCAGTGTTGACCCATGGCCAAAGGATTTGAAGTTGTTATCGTCAGAAAGTTGTTGATGGATTTTGTCTACCATCTCACTGACTAATTCAGGCCTGACATCAAGCGTAGGGACATCCTTGAGTGCCGATCTGATCCCATGCAAGATCAAGTTCCGACTCTCTTCTGTAGGCGTGACCGCTGGAAAGCTCGGGATGTCGAAAGCGGTATCCAGTAGTTCGGGAGTTGTGATTGTTGTTATTAGTCCACTGTGTTGAAGACAATATGCTGGATCGGGCAACATGACCAGTCCATTCTGCGGGTGAACCAGTTTTCCATTGCAGGGGGGATGCACTAGGCAACTTTTACAGGCTGGTACACGGTTTGAAAACTTTCTGCCCCCACTGTACATTATGTTATAAAGAAATTGTTGATCGTCTGCCGCGTTGAGGAGGTACATAGAGTTCCCAAGGTAGATTGCTGTCGGTAAAATTGGCAATTCGGTTACTTCTCGTGTGCAAGTCTTCAAAGCAGCCACCTCGTGATTTTATAGGAGTGGAGTCAAGCAGAGTTGATCTTGCGCGCTCACTAACGCTACTGGCTTAGTGCAAAGTCTAAGCAATTGTGTCCCCCAACAAGACAGATATTCCTCACTCTTCATTTCGGCATAGCTTTCTTCTCGCCTTGATACGATCAAATAGCTCCTTTCTAATTTTAGAGTTGCGGCCGTTGTTGTGTTCTTGATTGGTTGCTGCAGAGGGATTGCTTTGTAGGCATCGTGGATTGGTTCACCACTGTACACTGGCACCTCCATTGTGATTAACAGTCCGTGTGGATTGGAAAAAACATTTCTCACTAAGGGCAGGCTGTAAAGTAAACTTGAGTGGTCGTATGGGGTTGAACACTTTTTGTCTCCCAGCTTCAGAGTTGTAATTATTTTCCGTAAATCCTCGTAGGGTACTAGTGCGGTTGGCAGTGTTCCTTTGGATAGCACTCCAATGCTTGTAATAAACATGTTTCTCTGTTCCGTCAAATATAGTGTTTGTACTTGCAATTCACTGTGCATAGCATTGAGTCCACGATACGTTGTTAATTGCACTTTGGACGCGAAAGGCATACATAAAAACGTCAGATCTTCGATTATCACAGGCTTGGGCTTGTTGTATTTCTTCCATTGTTTTTTGAAGCATCTCCAGGTTTGTTTGCAGAATCTCAAAGTTATCCTTTGAATAGTTTAGCACTTTTCGTGGGTCTTCATGAAGCTTCAAACTACTGCTGGCCATGACCTGAATAGACTCTTTTTCTTCGTTGTGCAGGTGAACCATTCTTGATTCCAAATAGTGCAACCGTCCTTCCAGTTGTTCCATCTTTCGCTTGGAGCTTTCACACAGACCAAAAATTGAGAGTAGCCTGCAGCCTGCTTTTTCCAGTAAGGGTTCCAAAGTTATCGCCGTCGCAGCTCCCATTGCAAACAGCAATGGTGATTGTCTCTGTCGCTGAGGAGTGATAGTCTGGTTTACAAACGATGCTACTTCTTTGACAAGCTTTGTCCTTTCTTTCTCTGCTCTTTCGTATTCTGTCTGAATAGATGAGATTATTCCGTCAAAGTGGTGCTGTAAAAGTGCGCTTATTTCTGGGTTGTTGCAAAACTGGGAGCTCTTCCATGTTTTCTGTTCCAATTGCTGAAGTTTTGAAGAGAATTTATAAATTGGTCGGAGATCCACGTTCAACGGCTTTGGAAGTGGGACTGCGATATCCACAGTCAGATATGAGTCAGCCAATGAAACTGGAGTGTGAGGTTGGAAGAGAACATGCGCAGTAGTTCGTGCACTCTCCGCTGTTTGCTGTCGTACCGCAAGTATTAATATAAATATCACAAAGTTTTACATCTAAATACTACTATGGTTAATTACTGCGCTAAACCGAGATAGCATTTTTTCTGTATTAGAAAGAGTGCTACATTCTACAAAAATTCCCCCAAATTCCCTGAAATGTATTCGAGCTAATTAGTTTTTTTCATAATACCGGTTTTACATTAACTTGCAAGATAGTTCTTTTTTTTTAATTTGGTGCTATTCAAATATGTTTTACGATTGCCCCCGTCGTTAATGGGAATTTCGGCTCATCTTTTGATCTTTACATTTTTTTAGGCAATGCTATATAGAGAAACTTAATCAAGTTTCTTTTTTTTAAAGACATATATATATATATATATATATATATATATATATATTTATATATATATATATATATATATTATTTTTTTTTATTCGTCGTCGATTCCGAATCGTTTTGGGTATTTCACTGCGCGTCTTTCTCGGGTTTTAGCGATGGAGTTTACTGTTTCGTCAGTTTTGGTTCCCAAGAGTTCTGCAAATGTTTTTGGTTTGCACATTTCCCTTTTGGCGCTTGCAGGTGTTGACTGTATTTCACTGAGGTCCCTCAAGACATTTTTTGGCTTGTGGTCGTTGGGGCAGTGGTGTAGATTCGATCTCTTTGGCTGGTGTTACAAAAGGAGACTGGTTCTCTTGGGTTGTTGCTTGTTCCGGAGTGTTCGGTTCTGCTCCTATGTTAGTCTTAGTGGGCCTTTTAGTTGAATGTTTTCGCTCTGCAAAGAGATCGTAGAAAAAATCTTCATCTTCGTCCATCCATTTGAAGGGACTCTCTTGTTTGGGTCGTTTTGATGTAACTTCTGGAGTGAAAGTTTGATTGTTTACTTCAATGGGAACTTCCTGGTCATTTGTATTCTGGCGGCTGGGCCATTTCTCCTGATGTGATGATCTCGTTTCCATTCTGGGTAACTCGTCTTCCTCCTTCACAGGCTTCAATCAATTGTAGTGGACTATCTGCCATTTCTTTGTATTCGCATCCTTTGAAATTTTGTAATTGACCTCTGACGTCTTCTCAATGATGTTGTACGATCCGTCCCATGGAAGGAAGAAGTTTTTTGATTTCGCTTTGTGGGGTGCAAAAAGCCAAACTCTCTCTCCCGGGTTCAATTCCTCTCCAAAAACGTTTTTCTGATACATATCTTTCTGTCTTTCTTGCTTGTAACCAAGTGTCTCTCTAGCATTCATTTGTGCTTCTCTGAATTGCTCGTTGAGCCATCTTGCGAATTCGTATTTGGCAATTTCGTGACCAGGTGCTTTTGGGAGTAGCAAGTCAATCGGGTATTTGCATTCTTGTCCAAACACAAGGGAGAATGGAGTCTGTCCTGTTGTTTTGTGTACGGTCGTATTATAGACGAAGTTGAGATAGGGAATCATTTGATCCCAGCTACTTGGATTGTTTGCGCAATAATTGGAAATAACATCCGCAACAACTCTGTTGTGACGTTCTACCATACCATTTCCCTGCGGGTGATATGGAGATGTTCTTGTCTTCTCTATTCCAAAAATTTTGCACACTTCCAGTAGCAGTTCGCTGCAGAAGTTTGATCCTTGATCGGTGTGTAGGCAATCAGGTGCTCCAAACGTCAAAACCCATTACTCCACAATTGCTCTAGCAACATCTTCGGCCGTAGTTCTTTCTAAGGGAACGCAAACCACGTATTTTGTAAAATAGTCCGTCAACACGAGTATGTATTTTGCACCGCTTGTCTTCGCTCGGGTAACAGGACCTAGGATATCTGCTGCCACTTTGCTGAATCGGATCCCAACGTTGATGGTCTGGAGATGGGCTATTCTTTTCTTTCCAGCGGTACTTCGTGCTTGACACAGGGTGCAGTTCTCACATTTTCGTTCAATGTCTTTTCTCATATTGGGCCACCAAAACCTCTGTCTTGCCCTGTCCAAGGTTTTTTGAAAAGCAAAATGGCCTCCACTGAGTTTTGAATCGTGAAGTTGTTCCAAAACTGTCTCTCTGAGTCCCTGCGGTACTACAAGTTGTTTTTGTGTTGTATTGCTTCCTTCTACATGCCACTTCCTGTACAGCACGCCATCAGTCAGTTCCATCTGGTCCCAAAGGCCCCACATCGCTACTGCATCTTCTCCTTGGGCTATTGCGTTTGCCTTCTTGATTTTTAAGTCTCTCAGCGGATTTTGGTCTGGATGTTTCTCAGCGTTTGCCCATTGCAAGATGAGACGTAAGCAGGGATCGTTTCTTTGAGCCAGTCTAAGTGAGTTTACGTCTTCTTGAAATTGGATACTCATTGGTTCGTTCGTGTCCTCTGCTGTAACTAAGTTAATTCTTCCGAGGGCGTCTTCCAAAGAGTTAGCTGATGGGCAACTTCCAAACGTATCCAGTCTCTCAGCTTCAGTTAGCTCAGGTGTGATGCAGCACTGTCTTGACAGTCCATCTGCATTCCCGTGCTTGTCTCCTGGTCTATGTACTACTTGAAAATCAAACTCTTGCAGTCTTTGTAGCATCCTGAATATCATCCCGTCATTGTTTTGTCTAAATAACCACTGTAGCGATGCATGATCTGTTCTGAGCACAAATTGAGTTCCCCAAATGTAAGGCTTGAACCATTTCATCGCCTGAATGACTGCTAATGCTTCCCTTTTTGTTGTTGAGTAACGACATTCTGCTGGGGTCAAAACTCTGCTTGCGGAATCCACTGGGTATTCTACTCCATCGACAATATTCCAGAGTACAGCCCCAAGACTGTTGTCACTTGCATCCGTGTCCACAATAAAAGGAGAGTTGTAGTCCGGATGCTTGAGTACTGAGCTATCAATCAAAGCCGCTTTCAGTTTTTCGAACGCATTATGGCATTCAGGGTTCCAAGTGAAACGGCTGTTCTTTTTTGTTATCTGGTGAAGAGGTTTCGCTATCCCAGCGAAGTCTTTGATGAACCGTCTGTAGTAACTGCAAAATCCAATAAAAGACCTCACTTCGGTAACGTTTTCTGGTCGTTTCCAGTCCCGTACTGCAATGAGTTTGTTTTCATCTGGTGCAATTCCCTCTGGGTTCAGCTTGTATCCCAGATAGGTTACGGATTCTTGAAAGAGGCGGCATTTCTTGGGTTTCAGTTTAAGATTGGCCTGGCGAAGAGCGTGAAAAACGAGGCGCATGTGTTTTTCGTGTTCCTCCACATTCCTACTAAACACCAGAACGTCGTCCAAGAAGATGAGGACGAACGAGAAGAGATATTCATTGAAGATGCTTGTCATAAGTCGCTGGAAGGTTCCCGGTGCATTGCAAAGTCCAAATGGAAGTCTGAGGTACTCATAGTGTCCACCATCGGGAGTGACGAATGCAGTTTTTGGTTTGGCACTCTCAGCTAATGGGACCTGCCAATATCCAGAGGCTAGGTCGAGGCTTGAGAAAATCGTTGCTCCGTGAAGATGATCCAGTATCTGGTCAATTCGCGGAAGGGGAAAAGAGTCTTTCTTTGTTACTTCGTTTAGTCGTCTGAAGTCTGTGCACATTCGATTGCTCCCATCCTTTTTGGTAACGAGAACGATTGGTGCACTGTACGGGCTGTTTGATGGTCGGATAATGTTTCGTGCCAACATGTCCTCAATCTCCTTCTTAACCACAGTGATCTTTCCAGATGCAAGTCTATGGGGTGCAAGCTTGATGGTCAGCGTATCACCTGTGTCAATTTCATGCTGAACCAAGTGTGTCTGTCCAAGTTCGTTGTCGTTCATTGCAAACACATCTCTGAACTCTCGTAGCAGTGTTCTTCTGTCGTCTGTTTGTTGGTTTCTGTCTGGAATTGCTAAAGAACAAATCTGTTCCAACTCTTCATCGCATGATAGGGTTAGGTTCGTTTCTGCAGTTGCCCTGTGCTGTGTTTCTTCCGTTGTTTCAATTTGATCAAGACCAGATTCTGCTTCCGTCTCACAAAGATGTACGTGCCTGGGGACTTCAGGTTTATAGGCAAATTGCAAATTTACCACATTGCTTTCCTTCTCCATCATGAGCTGCTTAGAATGGAAGTCGATTGATACTTTATTCTCCTCCATCACCTGGGTTCCAAGTATCAAAGGCACGTCTGTGTTTGGGGTCACCAGGAGATCGGCTTTCACTTTAACCCCGGTGTCGAACGTTATTTCGCCAGTAAAAACGCCAAGTATTTCGAAAGGATCATTGGTGGCCGAAAGAACTTGTTCTCGGAAAGGTCTAAGTTTGGAACGCTGTTCGTACTGTGAGTAAGCTTTTTCTGATAGAATGTTCACATTGCTCCCAGTATCCACTAACGCTTTGTGTTTATGTCCGTCAAGATCAACCATCACGTAGACTCTAGGTCCAAAGACTGCTTCGGCTTGAACTTTGTTGATATTGCTCACTTGTTCTGGGTTCGCTCTCTGTAAAATGCTTTTTACGATTGGTTGTCTATCGGCGTGTTGCCAAGTTTGCGGGTAAACCAGGTTGTATTTTTCCTTTCTGTGGGCACTGATTGGACAAGTGCCCAAACTCGCGGCAATTATAGCACTGCATCGCAGACGTTCTGGGTCGAAAGCCTTCCGGTCTTCCCGGACTTCTACTCTGAAATCTGGGTTGACTTGATTCAGATAGAAATCTTGTTTGGGTCTCAAGAATCTTCTCCATGATCTGTGTATGTCGCTCTTGCTGCTTTAGCATCTTATTGAAGCTTCTGGTCTGAAACTCGATCATTTGATTGAAACTCGATGACAGACTGGTGTTGAGTGCACTAAAGTCAGCTGCTACTGACTCATCAAGATCCTGTTCACCCTTTGTCCATCTCACATGCCCGTTTCTTCGTCCTCGCAGTCGACTGGATTCCGCTTTACTGATGGCGTCTAGCGCAATGGCCCGTTGTGTAGCTGCATTGAAGCTTCCCGGTTCTTGCTTCAGGAGTGTGTATCTGATTTCGCTGTCCAACAGTCCGTCCACAAAGGCATCTTTGTTAGCTTCCTGTCGTCCCGCAACATCAAGATGAGCATTGGCTGCCTCTCCTAACTTACGAACTCGCCTTGAGAACTCTTGGATTGACTCTGATTCCAATTGTTGAAGATTTTTGAATTCGGTGCGTGCACTCCTTGCGTTGGGAAAGTCGCCGATTCTGTTGTTAAGAGCGTTCAGAACTCTCGCTATGGTCGGGGCTGGTTGTCCTTGCACTTGTTGAAAGTAATGATTGGGGAGATTGTAATACTCATCTAATGCATAACTGTTCAAACACGTGGGCAGGACCTCGCGTTGTCTCTGGTCATCCCAATTATTGGCGTTTGACATGAATTCGAAGTGTCGAACCCATCTTTCGAAACTCTCGAAGTCGCGGCTGGGGTATCGGAGGGGTGTGAGAAGGGGTGGTGCTACGACTATTTGCTGCTGATTGTTGGCCTGGTTCTGTTGTTGCTGTTGCTGGTTGTTTGGTGCGTTGTTCATTTTTGGTAATTGAAGTAATTTTCGATGCAAAACCAAATGACACAAAAAAAATATAAATGAGTTTTACCTTTGGAACGTATTCCAAAGATCTAATTCATCGGTTCTCTCAAATTTCAATTCTGAGTTTTTTTTTTGTAAAATGCAAAACCGCCTTCTAATCAGAAGAATCCCTCTGTGGTCGCCAATATAGAATCTGAATATTTAGGGTGGAGGTTTTACCCTATTCACAATTCCACAATTGTTCCTAGAATCTACCTTAGAGAAAACTACTGGACTGGATAGTAACTTCACAAAACCTACTACTCTTAACTAGACTGAAGGGTTATACCAGGCCCTCCGTTCAAGTCCTAAAGAAAGTATTTTCAGGCGCTATAGAACTGTAGTCAATTGCTAATAATAATGTTATTAAAATATGTTGGTAATGCCTTTCTATGTTATATGATATTTTAGCTTCTAAGAAATGCTTTACAAAATGAAATAAATTGGTGTCTCTAAGATTGAGAATTATACCAGGTCCTCAATTCAGTTTCTAATTAATCGATCAACCAATATACTTAAAATAAATAGTAGATGACGTGAAGAGCTCGTCGGTGTTCACTCCACAACCCAACCAGACGAGTATTAACCAACTTGATAGAACGTTAAGACATTGCCCATCAGGTACGTCAGGTTACTGCAGACCTTTTTAATTGTCTACTTGGTTCACCATTCCATACTACATGGGTTAACTTAACTTGCCAAATCTTCTACGAGCAGGCAGGCCTAACCTCTGAGTGGCTTCACTATGCGGTCTCCTGGAAGGAGCTGGGCCGATTAATACTCTGAGAAATCAATCGTCTTGATGTTGTCCTGGACTCAGTGCTGTCCTCCAGTCCGTTAACCTAACTTAACCTAATTATTGATTGGTTGATCACTACTTTACTAGTCACCAAACTAATTTAAATCCAATAAATTAAAGCTAGATTGAGTATGATTTCAGATCCTTAGAGATGTATTGTGAAGTTACTAAAGTTGTACAAGTACGCTTTTGATTAACAGAAAACCGAAAGAAACGGTTAAGTTTTACCCAGTCCTAATTATTACAAGACTATGGTTCCTTCAAAACAACTAGTTACAAATGCCTATGAGTGCCACGTATCATAGTGTTTAACAAATATCTACTAGATACCAGTTTAAACTCTACTAATTTATAAGAAAAGGTCCAAAAAGAGAAAGTAGTTGAAAATGTGCTAAGTTAAATTAACGAAAAGTATAATTACCAGGGTATACTAGTTTCAACAATTATTACAAGTTCAGTACCACGACAGAGATCTGTTAACTAACTCCGAAATTTCGATTATCACGACAATATAACTATTTTCAGACTGATTTTGGTTACAAAAATTGGCTAAAATTGAGCCGTATATATACTGCTAATCTATGTTTGGTTATGATAGTTTAGTCCTATTTTTACCAAATGTTCCGAATCTATGTGAGAAAAAAAACCTTTTTGGGAAAATTTTTCAGAAGGTCATTCATGACTTTCATAACTTAGGCCCCTAATTTGGGTTTCTAATCCAATATTACGTGGGTGAGAATTTTGGTGTTCAATCCATGATATAATCTTTATCAGAATCAATATTTACTTATTCAACCATTCTCATCAGTTTAAATTTTTTTACCATTATTATCTTTGTACAGTTTCAAATTTAGAATTCGCTTTTGTGTTGGGAATAATTCAAGGTCAGTATTAATTTGGTTCTTTTCCGAAAAAAGCTTAAGTTTAACTTTCCATTCCTACAGAGATGAGTTAAGAATTAGTACTCTGATCACTTTTCTTGGACTAAAAGAAAAACGGCGCATATGATTTCATGCTGTTTTCTTGTTAATATTCTTAGTTCAAATAAGGCCAGTTTGTGTAAAAAATTAAACGGTACCCGGTACATGCATCTCCCAAAAGTTTGTAAAAAAGTTATCGTTTGTTTAAATGATGCCGAAAAATTTTGGATTAATCTCTTTCGGTAATGTTTCGCAGATAATACAAAGGTTCGCAGAAATTCAATTTACTGAGCTTGATAAATTTTTGGCAAAATTTGTGAGCTGAGATTTTTAGCATTGATAGTTAAGAAAACTATTTCAAATCGTAATTAATATTTAGTCTTTCTGGTTGAGCAGAGCGTTGAGAATGAAGGCATCGAGCCAATGAAAGCAGCTTTGCTCCCTTGACAACTTATAAAATATTTGAAGAACGGATGAGTAAAATAGTTTTTGTACCGAACCCTAAAGACTAACTTTTTTACATGGCGTTATAACTGATTCTTTTTATAAGCTTGTTTTGATGGCCAACAGTTTAGTAATTTTGATCAATTTCTAAATAGTTTTCTGAGGCCGTATTTTTTAAAGATCGGTCTCTCGAATTTTAGCGGTCTCTCGAATTGACTTTGGAAAAATTTTAAATGCCTGATAAACTCTTTGTTTGCTTGAAGACGACACTGTGTGCATTTAGCCAAGTCATTATTCCCCATAAAATTGCCATCTAGTGGTCTGCAATTCCCTCAAAAACTTTTCCATTTGTTGTTAGAATGCTTATTGTTTAGCCTTTTATGAATCTACAATTTTTCCCACAAAACTGATTGCTACTTTCGCATTTTTGAATTGTTTGCATTTTTGAAAAGCATGCATGGTAACATATTTCAAAACATTGGACAGTAGGTAGCAGTGTCTTTGAGTAAACTTTTCAACAGTAAGTAACATTATTATTAATGCCCACTCCAGTTTGTGTTACTGGATTACCTGATACCATATATAACTTCTTGTGCTTTTTCAAAAAAAAACCAGAGTAATAAACAAAATTCCATCAAAGTTGTTACATTCGTTCAAATGAACGGCAACTTTTCTACTTCTTGATGCAATGTAGTTGATAAATTAGTTCGAATCTTGCCTGAGTGGGGTACAATTTTGTTCCTTCGATAAACTTTGAGTCTTCCTGGAAACGACTTTTTTGTACTTCCTTCTATGAATCTTGCTGTCGTAATTCTTGCAGTCTCTTTGTATCCATTATTACCCGACAATTTATTTTCTGTTCATACTCATATTAATGGTTTGACAGTTATTCCACTATTCAAATTTTGTAAGGTTTCCTTAAAAAATTCATTTGACCGGGTAAATTAAGTGATTAAAAAATTATCTCATAATTTGGCATTTTTTGTGAGGTTTTTCAAATTGCGAGTCACCTTGTTGCTTTCTTGTATATTTGTTTTGAATATTGAAGTTTCTATTATCAATGGATATTGGTCACTCGTGCCAGCTGTTGGAAGGTTGAGAGCGAACAATCTAATGTAAATTATGAATAAGATAAGCTTGACATAGCTTGACGAGAAGCTCTACTTCAATGTATATCTGGCTAGATAAATGAAGCCTTGAGGAGCAAGAAAGAACCTGAGAATGGGTTATAGGAGATGCCCAATCCCGAGAGCTTGAGACCGGTTTGTGTAAAGGTTAGCAAAATAGGCTTGCAAGTAAAAGATCCCGGTTTAAATCCAGCACTTGTCTGTTTTCACAGTAGTTGCGGCTGCTTAGACCCCCTAACAACAATTTTTAAGTAATATGCGCTTTAGATTATTTATGCAATTTAGGTATCTAAGAAAAAAAAATTATTCTACCTCAAGTCAAACTTGATTGTCACACTTTTTGGAATTTTTTTATCCCTGAAGCCTATTCTCTATTTTCATGACAGAAAAAAGATGAGAGCTAAACTCAAGCTGAACTCGAGCTAAAAGATCTTTTAAAAAGCGCTCTTTTCCCCATAAATTTTAAAACTAATATTTACTAACAATCTTTGGTATTTTTTCGGATTATTTGTTATCAAATTGAGCTCAAAAACTTTGCTTCGTGTGAAACACGCAGCCATTCAGTTTCTTATAATACACGTACACAAATGGTATTGAACGCACACACATAACTCATTGATAGTTACATATAACCAAAGCGCTCTTAAAAAGCCATTCAATTAAACAAATTATTTAATGCCATTAGAATTAAACACGGTAAATTCTTAATTGAATAAACACATTGCAGTAGTTTGAGACATTTTAGAGAAAACAAAAACTGGCTATCTTTTAAGCAGTTTATCTGTTTTGTGTTTTCAATATGTTTTCAGTATAATAAATAGAGCTTGAGTTAAGAAAAACTAAATTAACATTTCATAAATCGCGCCTGCTTAACGCTCGAGTAAATTCATCAGTAATTTTGTTAGCCGGGATATTAAAAAGAGTATTGATTACATCAAGGGGCCACGTCAAAAACTATCTAAAATGGCAACTGTTGCGACCAGCTTGCCACCAACAGAAGATTGTCAAACACAAGATAAAAACGAGGAAAAGCTGATAGAATCAAACGCGGTCGACAACAACAAAGAAGCAGGTTTGGAAAAAAACATCAAAACATGGGACTATTCAACTATAATTTTCAGAAGCCTCTTCGAAAAAAAATTAATTAATCGGTTTTTGTGACCTTCCTAGTATCGACCCTGACCTATGAAAAGACCATGCTCGACCAAAAAAGGGTATGGTTAGACGATAAGAGTCCTGACCCAAAAGAGCTATAAAAAGATTTTTGCTACACTTCATTAATCGCCTGGTCTTTGCCCGAGCCAAACGATGTGACTCTGGACATTTGCTTGACCCAAAAATTACAACTGGAGATTTGCGCCACAAGAATTGGGCGGTGGACTTAAAATTATTTAAGATTAAAAATTGAGCTGAACAAAAGTCAAATCATAAGTCAAGAAAATATATATTCATTCGTCTTTTCCCTCAAAAAAAATGAAATATTTTAATTGGGTCAACCTATTGCTAAATCATAGGTCAAGCAAATGTCTTTTGATCGGTCTGCGTTTTTTTTCTCAAAATTTTTATGTGCAAATTTTTTGCCCACTATTGCTTGTAAGGTAGTCAGCATGTATGCTCCTTCACTTTTGCAATTTTGGAGAACCAGAACTTGTTCCGTTGCTGTTTCAGTAAGTGCAGCAGCTAAGCAAAATTATATAAACAATTTTTGTTCCACGTTTGCAATAAACCAGACTAATAAAACAACTTTTGCTCGACCCGTGAAATGACTTTCGCTGAACCATAACTAGGAAGATAAGATCGACTGTGTAATTTTGGTCAATATCGACCCCCACTAGACTATTTGGTTCTTCCATAAGTCTAGGTCTGGACTAGCGCTGTATAATTTGTATAGCCTACCTATAGGTGACACTAGTCTTGTTAATTAACATATAAATTAGAAATTCTGAAAAGTCACAATTATGAATGGTAATTTTTCATCTGGGGAAACTGTTCCAAAACATTGCTGGATAAATCCCAAATATAGTTGTTTGTACGCAAAAAAGAGAAAAAATTGCCATTTATAAATGAACAATTATGATTAGACTTAGAAAAAAACTACGGCAGCTTTTCTGTTTTTGCATATAATTTTAATATCTTTTCGGAATGCGAAATCAATTGAAACAAACTTTTTCAAACAAACCTTCTTCAATATTTAAAAGCAGCTACCGATAATTCAGAACCAGGCAATAATTGAATTAAATTTTAAATTAAAATTACTTGGTGATACATGTTTGCCGTAAATTTCGGAAACATGAGTTTTTTTCAAATAGCTCGAAAAATTTCACAGTCTTTTTTTAGCTATGCAGGTCAAGTCAGATTAAAACAATGTTTAAAACACGAATTTTATGCGCCATTCTACGAAAAAATTTTAAATTTGCTCAAAGAAATAGTTCTCAAGAGAAAGTAGTCAAAGGAAAAGTAAGTTTCTTTCTCTACATTGCACCAATAAGTAGCTTCATTTAGTGCTTACTTCTGAAATTGTTGGAAGATCAAACTATTCAGGAATTACAATTACAATGCAAGTTTACTCATTTACTCCCAGAAATACTGTGAACTACTGTTTTTTTTTCTCGAAGAAAGCGTCATTGTAAATGTAAAGTAAGTTATCGTGCCAAAAAACACGTTGGCCCCCTTAATTTATGAAAAGAGATATAGGTATTGTTGCGTGAAGAAAAGTAATGATCTTGGAGGTATCATTTGAAATTCAGTACAGCGTAAATCAGTACTGGACAATTGTTAGTCTCATTCCAAATCTGTATTGAATCATAGACTGATCAGTGTCATTTGTTTGACAAAAAATAGCGCAAGTCTATTGTATACTATCTTATCCCTGTTTGTTGAAATTAACGATTTTAAGCGACCAATAAAAACTTCAAAATAGCAACAGTCCAGTGAGAAAGAGAGGCAAAATACGTTACAGAAAAAATGTAATTGCAATTGTTTAGTACTGATCTACTTTCAGAAACTGATACGAGTTTGCACAGTTCTCAAAGACCAGATTGTTCTATCTTTTCTAACCGTCAGTCCGGAACAGCAGAATAAATAAAATTGGTTTATTTCGATCTGTTAGCTCTCAAACAAGGACCGCGAACAGTCAGGTTTCAAAAAAAGTTTTTAATGATTACAATAGACACTGTGGATCTGTAATTTTTGTTTGCCCATAATATTCCGACCTCGCTTGTCCGCATTTTTGGCTCATATTTATCAGAAATAAAATGCGAATAAAAACCGCAAAAAAATAGTAATAATATCTTGTCATGGAATGTAAATTTGGGTGGGTCATCAAGTATATTCAGTCAGTGGTACCAGTAAAGTCACTATTCAGCCGTCGACAACTACTCACATTGCTACTATTCAGGCACTTTTTTTCTTTTTATTCAATCGGGGTCAATTTGAATTGTATTGGGGAATTATTTGATCTGTCTATTCGTATTGACGATTTTTGAAATCTTACTGGAAGTGAAAAAAGCTATTTGGTTATTTGATATTTCATATTTATTGGCTATATGATATTTAAACGTAAAAGACTGTCGCCATGTTCGGTATTTAAACGCTATGATAGCGTTCTTTTTGCAGAAATTCCAAAATTACTCGTAGTAAAAAATTCTTCGAAAAATGAGCAAAATTATTGAAAATTCTTCTTTAGCTCGTTCACCAAAGAAATTGAACGAATATAAATTTATTGATTATTACTTTGTTGTATTTTTCAGGCAAATTTCTTTTAACGGTTAGTTATGCTTGAAACCAAACATGCCGACAATTTTTGTGTGGTCTGCTGGACGAATCTGCTTTTAAAACCCAGTAGATAAAAGTGCATGGTCTCTCAACGATATGGCATCTCTTGCACTTTTCTAAATGTAAAATACCGAACAAAGGCGACAAAACAGACTAAAAAATCGTAGAAACTTCTGTCATCTTCGGCTAGAAAATAACGACGAAACCAACGCTTTCTTACATTTAAAAATCGAATATTTCTCGACTAAGGGTTTGTTTTTTTTGTTTTATATCTTCGAGGGTTTTCACGATTGCCATCTCAATTACCTAATTCAAACTTATAACAAATGGCACTCAGAACTAATTCAACAGATTTTACCTATTTTTTAAGACCATTCTTAGATTATTTATCAAAAAACAACGAAACAAATTTATTTGGAAACATGTCTGGTACAAAAAATTTTACATTAATTGAAAACTTCGACCACTAAAATTTCTTTAATATCGATTAAAAAGCAGCTATAATGGTGCTATGTTTTGATTTCCAAACAACTTTTTTGACAAGAATTTTGTGATTTTTGGATTTCTGCAAAAAATTTTCAATGCGGTGCAGATTTTTATGAAATAACCTTTGGCTTTATTTTGCATTTTGACTGTTTGAGAATCAAACTATAGCCTAGATAAATTGTTTCGCTATATGTTATTGAAAAATCCTATATTTTGAAAGTCAATAGCAAAAATCTTTTGTTACCTTTCCTAATTAAAGAAACTTTTTTTAGGCTAAGATCTGTATTTTTTAAATGTCAATTAGGTTTCTCAAATACCCTGAAAAATTACCTAGCAAAATTATGCAGATAATATACCACAGAACAAATCTACTTTTTATATTTTAACCAAAATCAAGAGCCCTGAAAGGGTAACAAAAATGAAAGGTCTCGATACTTTTAAGCCTCATATTTTTCTATAGTGAAAAATCTCTTTGAGGATTGTTTCAGTCAAAGCTGATGGCAGGGTTGAAACAGAAATGAGAAGAAGTCAGTAGGTGTTATATTTTCTTGTTTCTATATCGAGCTTTCGAGAGCAAAATGCTTTCAAAGAGTTTATTCTGTTGAAATACACTCTGTAAGTATATTATAAGAGCTTTAAAATTCGCAGAATGCCCTGGTTGAGAAGTGAGCGGTTACAAGTGGAACATGTCGCAAGAAATTTGTTGAATGTACTGATATTATGTAATGAATATGCTGAATGTGTTCAAATTTTTGTGTTATCAGACTGCATTCCTCTTCCATTATTTCCGCACTTTCAAAGCTCCCCAGCTTAGTTATTTCAGCAATTGTTAAATAACTTCAACACGTTTCTTAAAAAAATGCAGCGTTTTTTTTAGCACACTCGTTACATAAATTCAATACTCCAAAATTTCAGCACTTTCTTACAAATCTACAGCACTTCAAAAAATGACGAATTTTGGCGCTTCCACCGCATTCCTTAAATACACATTTTAGGTGCAAATTTATTGATCACTATGGCTCATTACGTAGTCAACGTGTACGCTTCTTCATATTTTGCAATTTTGAAGAGCCACTAATCGATCAAAAATCTGCGTTGTTTCTTTGAAAATTAATGTTTCATGTTTTTGGAAAAGAATACAAGGGAAAGCTTCACATGTTCATTATCAATAACAGAAGGAAGACAGTTACATTTAAACTACGCGGTTTAATTCAATCAAGTAATGTGGCAATATGCTCCAGCTGCGGTAACTGCTTTAGCTTAAGTTTTGACAAAATTCTTAAGCTTTTTGGCAGTTTTCAAACTGTCTTTTTTTAAGTTGGTTGGATCTTGTGCAATGATTTTTATTCTTTCTCCGGTGCTGGATCTAAGGAAGCAAAATTTTTTTTTAAAAATCCGATTTTGGAAAAACAAGTTTATGAAAAGACTTTTGCTCCACGCATGCTCGACAGGCGTTGAATAAAAAAATACTTTCAGTCGGGAAAAGCTTACACAAGTATACATTTAATGCGTTGAGAATTGTTGAAATTATGTTTAAAAATGTGTCGAATATTTATGACATTAAACAGATAAATATATAAGATTTATTTGCCTAAAAATATTTTTTTCAGCGGCTGTCAGCGCATTTCTTACATAATTTTCAGTAAAAAAATCTTCATCCGGATAGGGAATAAATGAGTATTACTGGTTTAGTTAAAAGCAAAAGAGTGGCTGAAAAAAAGTTTGATATAAGCAGTCAAGTAAAATCAAATTCAGAGAATTGGATTTTGTGGAGAATGTCAACTTGAACCTTACCAATTGGAATAGCATAGGTTTTAGAGGGTTCGGGGTTAAGAACAGTTATGTAATGTTTACAGCAGGAGTTTCCTGTATAGTTTCAGATCTCATGTTTAGAATACTTGGGTGGGATATAACAGTAGACTAGTTTGTGATATTGTGACTTGTAATGTGTTTGTCGTTCTCAGAGAACCCGGAACCAGCGAGGACCAACATTGTGTTCTACTGGTTCCAAACTGAGTCACAAGATGAGAGGCCGGAAGACATAGATGTTCGCATATTCATACCAGAAAATGTACGTCTTAAAGCATCGAATTGATTACCCAAGTTAACAAAACTGTTTGTGATTTTTTCTATCCCTACTTTTTTTACATTCCTACTTTAAAAAATGTTCTCTGTACCACTATGAAAAATCCTTGAAAAGAAACAAAGGACAATCATAAAACTACTTTACCAACTGATTATCCATGGCTTTCAATTAAAAAAAGATTAGAAAAAAAATTCTTCAAAATGTGTTGATTCAACCGTTCGTTCACGCTTCACGCAAAATGAGCGCATTCCTTGATTAAGGCCAAGAGACGCATTTAAAAACATCTCAAACCTTTGTGATGTTTGAAATCCTATAACCTTTGTTGTTGTAATATTCCCAAATATGTGACCCAGTAAATCAGAACTAGTCTGCAGAAAAGAAAAAGGTTGGTTTCATTTCCAATTTTAAGGATACTTTTAAACTTAAAAACTACCAAGAAGAATAAATAACATTAAATTATTTTTAATACCGCCTCAAAAATGCGCGCCTAGAATCGTGTGATTATTTTTCCAGACTTAAAAACCAATAAATACGCGGCAATCCTCTCAATTCAATGGACGCGGGGCGACTTAAGCGTTCTCCATAGCGCCTGCTAAATCGAGGGGACATTAGTCATTTGAAAAATAAAACAAATAAACAAAATATGCACACAATCGAGAGCTTATAAACAGGTAACATTGTTCCATTAGACGCTTGTATGAGCTCTGATTGAAAATCCGTCGCTTATCGTTATGGAGCTGAACAAAAATGGGAAAAACACAAATTTCACTTTAATTCTCATTTTGTAAATGCAGGTGCAAAATGATTCAAAGTTTATTAAATTTTTAAAACATTTTCCTTTTCTATCTTTGTTCAGTTTTTGCTACTTCGATTTTATCGTGAACTCAAATTTTTCAAAGCAAAACATTCAACAACATCATATTTAACCAAGTCCAAATATCATTTATTTAAATTTTAATTTTGCGCTACTTTACGTTATAATTACAAACTGTTTAACTGTAAATGGATTTATGAAATTTAAAAAATGCACTCACAAACCTCAAAATTATCTATTTTTGATCAATGTATACCCTCGGCAAATTCATTCCTTTATAGTTACGTATAAAAATTTCTTTTATTAACAAAAAATTTATCAGCATATCTTTATTGTTGCTGTGGATTTAAAACCTGAGCAAATCAGAGTTAAAACTTTTCAGGATTCGTACATAGCTCTCAATTTCGATTCTGTTGGGGAAGTTTATGAGTCACTGCCTTTCCCAGTTCCCCTTGGAAGTCACGTGGGCCATCTTCAGATATTGAACAAATTACCCAACCAACAGACTTGTAGTGAAGAAGTGGAGAGTGTTAGTTGTGATTCTCAGGAATACTGTCTGACACAGTATCAGTTGGCACCTTTTGAAGCTACGAAAGAAAGAACTCGAATTATAGTCAAGAGAGATACAAGTTAGTACAATTCAAATCTAACCCCGCTGGAACTTAACAATGATATTTCAAAACATTCGTTGTCATATTCAACTGTCATTGGTTCAAAACATTTCTTAAGAGTGACTTGAAATTAATGAGCAACCAAAATCAAAGAAACTAGAAGTAATTTTGACAATTATTTATGCTACAAATGAAACAAAACTTGAAGGCCTTGATGAGAATTATAATAAATTAAGGGAAATCGGTATCTTGCCATGGCATTTGCCACAAAAACATTGAGATATGTACGAGCTTGTAAGATCTTTCCACGAGTATCAAGAAATAAAGCAGAAAAGTTTGTCCGTTCCTGTGTCAAGGGATCGAATCCGTTCCTGTGTCGGAATCGAACCCGTTCCTGTGTCCTGTGCACAAAAATGTATACGCTCGGCGTATTAACAAATTCAACGCGTCCACGGTACAACCAAACACGATAAGTTGCTTAAATACTTTGTTTACTTAGTCTGCTTGCAATCATCAAGAAATTAGCAAGCGGTGCCAAGAAAATTATTTGATATGCCTTGCCAAGAACTTAACTAGATCACAAAATGAATTAGCTACCCGGACCTTCGAGTTAAAGTATCTCAGCGCTGAATCATACTATTTCAAATCTGATTTTTCTCTGAGCAGTACTATGTTCATGTCATTTTTTAAACTGATCATAGTAAAAACTCAGAACAAAAAATTATCACTTTGTTTAAAAAATTCAATAATCATGCATTTTGTTGAACTGATGCCGATTTCAGGCATGAAGCCGATAGAACTCCCAATACCGAGATCGAGCACGATTTCTCTTTCGCCTAGTAAATCTGAAGTCAAATGGAGCCGAACGGGAACCGAATCGCCATTCGAGCCCAATTCAATTACGTCACAAGCTACAAACGACTCGACTCAAGACGACTATGACTCGGGTTTTGGCAACGAAAGGAGAGGACGAAAAGATGCTGGGAGGTCAGCGAAAAATGATTCTTTAAATAAAGACCCTCATGAAGCAACGTTGGGCTCAATAGACGAGATTTTAAAGAAATTCGAACACATTTCCGCACTTTCGGTTAATGGGGTCAGTGGAAGTGATATTGAACCGTCCGAAAGTTACGCCAAGTTGCCCGAGATTACCTTAAATGGACATCCCATAGATAAAAAGAAAGGACGACATGAGCAAAATGGGTATAAACAGGATTATGATGAAAACAGCGACCAGGTACGTGAAATTTTAACATTTTGTTATAACAATGCGTTACGTTCTTAGGATCCGAATGTCACTTTTTAATAGGCTGGTAAACATACTCAGATTAAAAAGTGCATTCCATCTTGCAATATTAATATATGGGAAAGAGCTAATTCAAATCGGATTTCGCTCACAATTTTATTTTTGCTGCTTTTGTGCCGCCTGTGTGACAAATAAGGGAAATGAGAATGTTGTTCGTACGTAATAAGTAATGGAAGGACGAATCGAATAGGGATTTCGGCAATCACCTTACAAGGCAAACTTCAAACGATAAGGGACAAAATATTCAGACCTGTTTGCATATATTTGTAAAAATTAACGCATTATTTTACAAAATTTGCAAATTTCATTATAATTGCAAATTTGAGATTAAGTCTAAACTAGGGAAGGCAATAAAGAGGTAATTATAGGCCACTTTGATGGTACTAATTTCTGATATCCCTACATGTGACAATTCGACCATGGTAACGTTTACGCAATGAAATTCAACCCTCACTCGTATTTACTTGTTTGCTTACGCGTTCAAAAAATATTAAAATTAAAGAACGTTAAAAGAGAATATATATTTAACATTTTAAACCGTAAAACAACCTTTGATTTGGTACGTAATTTAAATATTCATTAAAAGAATAGTAAGAGTATAAAACCACTAATCCGACTAGTTTTGGCAGCACAAACTAAGCAACTAAATAGTCTCGGTATGTTAGAGTTTTGGCGGCCTAAATTTGATCAAAGTCCGTTTGTGAACACAATTTAAACAGCGTAATAAAATTTACATCTTCAACGGACTTTTTTTACACCTTGTTACTCGCAGTTGACTATATTGAGTTAACTTTCACAAATTAATTTTGTCAAGTATGCTACTTTCGTTCTTAACAAGTAGTTATAACTAGATGTAATAATCTTTTGTACAAAACCATTAAAAAACGCAATGTTTAAGATCACAACACCAACCGGTACTGCCAGAAATCGTCAAGTGTCGCTTTTGGAAGAGAAGGTGAAAAGTTTGGAGAAATCAAAAGCTGAGCAATCTAACGATATTATTGTTCTTAAAACAAAATTGATGGAATCAGAGAGGCACTTAAAAGAACAGCAAGACGTAAACGTGCAGAGAGCCGAAAGAGAGGTCAGGTACCAGTCTTTACATGATGAAAACCACAGGTTGACAGAGGAACTTCGCAAATTGAAATCGGAGTGTGAAAACACTCTCAGTCAGTCTGCTGCGCACAAACTGGCCAGTGTGGAAACGTCATCTCTGGCTGTTATGAAAAGACTAGGTATGATTTTTATAGTTATGTTGATTTTCTCTAGCTTTGTCAATGCCGTTGCAGGGGGTTGTTTAAACAAACATAGTCGTATACTGCGAACTTGAGCGTCAGCTTGCTCTGTTGTTCTATAAGATTTTGCTTAGATAATCTCCTAAACTGCAAGACCCTAACCTTGTAGCGGTCGCACCAGAAACAACAATGAAAGACGACCATCACTCTTGCGAGACAAGGAAAACTGAAAATTTTTATAAAACACGAAGAAAGACATCTATAAATAAGATGGCTCGTGCGAGTCTGTATAGCACAGTATCTTCCAATATACCATTCAATGTTGCAAAATAAGTACTATTTTCTGCCAGAGAAACAGTTGCGAGTATCCGAAAGCAATTTACATGTATTGGAGAAAACTACTTGTACTGTATAAACCAAAAAAATATGCCGTCCTTTTTGGCAAACAAATACAAAAATCCTATAAATCTCTATTCTACAAAGATAACTGATCTTTACTCAAGGTTCTCCGCCGTTCAATTAGATCTCGTTTGTTTTTCGAAATAACTAGATCTGGAAGTTTGGAAACAAATTGCATCGGTAATTGATATTTTGGCACTAAACTTTGAAATGAAATTTGAAAGATTTTCAGAAAATTTTTCATTTTCTGTGTTTCTTGTGAAGAGTGAAACTAAATTTTGTTAAAGCTCGCGAAAAGATCACCAGCAAAATTTGAAAAACATATTGTTGCGTTGACGTTGAGACAGATATAAAGCAGCAACTGATAACAAATAATGAGTAAATTCATAACTGTTTGTAGTTTCTGATCGTTTTTGCGCTCTGCCTCGATTTATGTCTAACAATTAAAGGAACTAACTCTCTCTGACTCTTTCTCTCTCTCTCTCTCTCTTTCTCTCTTTCTCTCTCTCTCTCTCTCTCTCTCTCTCTCTCTTACACACACCACCAACGCAGCCGAAAGGGCGCGCTCAGACAAACACAAAAGCACAAATACTAACTACACCATTTTTTACATTTCTTTTGGGAACTGATATTTACCCCTGGGTAGTCTTCGTTCAGTTAGATCTTCTTTGTTCTATTTGCTAAACTAGATGTGAACTCCTTGAGGCAATTGCCTTGGTAATTATAAATGAGCATGATGAGCCAACTCAGTTTTTTAAAGTCTTGCTGATCTCTTACAAGCCAGAATTAATGAACAAAATTTTGTTTTTCTAAATAAATTGACATCGCAATTGGCAGCAAATAATGATTATGTTTTTCTGATTGTTAGAGATTTCAGACAGTTGTGAACTGTGCTTTTATTTTTGTCTATCATGTGAGAGAACATTAAAAGCTATCCTTAAATGCTCTTATTTAGTAGCACAGAGGTGCATTTGTTGTTAATAATTTTTTCTGTCTTTGGCTTTTTCAATCTTTGGAGTATGTTCAGAAATATAAAACTTTTTATATGTTTTATGTAAATTGAAAAAGCAGATGAAAATTCCATTCTTCAATTTTTCAAAAAAACTTCGTTTTTATATGAAGAGTCTCACAATTAATGAAGTATTTAGTTTTCTACATTACAGAAACGCCCAAATACCCAAAAAAATTTTCTGAAAAAGCTTTTAAAAATCAGAACTGAAAAATATTTATAATATGATTTTCAAAAAAATCATGTGATTTTCAAAAAAACAATTGTATTAAGTTTATCAAACTGTCGATCCATAAAAACTCTATGAATCTTAAACTCTCCGGTTTTGGATTCTGCTAATGGACCTTTGCTCAAAAAACTGTTCTGACAGTATGAGAAAATAAAATAAATGAGACAAGAAAAGAATTAGCTTTATTTCTCAACAATGATTTTGGTTGATTGAATAATGAACAGGCTTATTCTAACATATAATTTTATTTCATGTTCCTTCGATCAAAACCAATTTTATTTACGTCTCCGCTGTTTTGAAAGTACTACAAAGGATAATTCTTGTAAAATGAGAAGAATTTTTTACATAATAAAGTCTAGAATTTGGGAAACAGTAAAATTTTCTGCTTCCAACTTTAAATTTTGATTTTTGTGTTTTGCAAGTTGATTTTTACTATTTTTAGAGCTCTCAATGGCGAGATATTCTTCTAATTTCCAAAGCATCTGTTTGATACAGAGTCAAATTGACACTTAGAATCGTTTTGAATCAGCAGAAAACATCTAGACTGATGAAAAAAGTCAACAAAATTTGCGAAAACACAAAATAATTTCGTTTTTGAATTTTTTTGTCAAGATGAATTATTTTGGATCAAAACTTTAGAAAATTACTAGTGCCAATCAAAACTTTATTCAACCCAACTATTATTACTACAAAACGTCTCTGTTTGTTTTTATCTGAAGTTTTAACGCGATCTATCAATCCCCAAGAGCTATGTTTTTTTACTTTTTCCATTTTCCTTCGAAAAATTTTTTTTTCATTAATTTTATTCAAATTTTGGTCAACTTTCTAGAAAAATAGAAACTAAAGTCTCAGGGCTAAAAATGGTGTATTTGTTTTGCCCCCACGATGTAAAGCAAAAAGTGAATTTCCGAATAAAGAAAAAGCCTGCGTCGCATATATTTCCCCATTTTGAAAAAAAATGTTTGAAAAATAAGCTACAAAAACCTTTATCAGCTTAAAATAACATCTACCATAAAACACATTTTCTTAGCAAGTAAATTTTGCACTAACTATCACTTCAAATCTATTTTACTTTTAAAAGTCTAAGTGGAAGCAATTTATTGCCCATTAAGAATTTGACCCCAAAAAATTTTTTCGGGACCTATATTATGAAAAACACAACATTTATTAGTTTAATTGACCAAAAACACTCATTTGGGAGCGCGTCATGGGAGAAGAATGGCAAACTTCTGCTAATTTTAGATTTCAAAGAAAAAACATCAGAACTTATTTTGAGTGCTATTGAAGTTTATAAAGATCGAGAATATAATTTTACCATAAATAAAGCAACTTGAATTTTGCTTTGTGAATCAATGAGGCAAATAAAAACCGGGGGGGGGGGATTTTCAATAACAGGATCACTTAGGCCATCAATATACAAAGTTTATCAGTATTGTAACGAATCAGAACGAATCTCTAATGGTACTTTATTGACTTTGCCTTCTTCCAAGAAAAGTACTCCGAGTAGAACACAAATTCAAATAAATATAGAACTAGAATTGTTATATTCATGAGTAGAAATCCTAATCAAGCGACGTTTCCCGTTTTTGAAATCTTGGATTCTTTGAAAAAAAATTGACCGTGCTTTTAGCAGCCAAATTATTCTAAACATTATGTGCAACATCTACGATTCAGAAAAACTCCATGGTTCAAGAGGAAGAATCGTTTTATGTCATAACAGATCCCTCGCCGTAAAAAACTAAATAAAAATAAATAGGTAAATTGAAAGTCTCGGTCTTATGTGACTTCAGCGAGAAATAAAGCTAAACAAGAGGAGGTTGTCAAATGTATGTGGACTGGTAATTTATGAAGCTGACAGTTTTTCAACAATAATTTTCTATTCATATTCAATTACACGCAAGCACACAAAAATTTCCCCCCAAGTATTAGATTTATTAGAATGTTTCGATGGTTTCAAAAATCCCTCGGATGACTGTAATGTGTTCATCCTCAGATTCTTCTTTGGCGATAAGTTAGAGAACAAATGACTTCAAGGCTGTTCTTCGAACGCTTTTCTGAAATCGAACAAACTTTTTTGTATCGATAACCATTTTTGTTTATTTCTTTTCCTTGCAGAAAAAATGAGTGATCGAGAACTCACGGCGTTTTTTTAATAGGCCAAGTGGTCTAATAGGGAGTTGAAGACATTGTTATTGCTTCATTGATCAATGTGGGCCTCTTGTTCAACTCGGCCTCGCCTGTTTCTAATTCTCCACTGTTCTTCGGACAATTTTATATGCAAAAAATGCCAAACTTTCATTGATAAGACTATTGGCTTTGGAACCTTAGAAAAGTTTTTTAAAATCTGTTGCTGGTTGTGGCCTATCTTAAAGCAGTTTCTCTTTTCTCGCTAATTTAGATGTCGTTCCGCGACTTTCTCTCAATAGACTTTAGCTATTATCAAAAAGTGCTATGTTGTTCATTCAATAAGACAGCTGAATAGCTAGTGTGGATTTACCACTTCAAATAAAAAATATTAGCGTTTGATATTGATGTTTCTATAAAAATTTTCAATATTGTTATGGTTTCAAGCCGTGTTTAAAAAGTTTTTTCTCAGGAAAACATCAAAAAATGTGTTTTTGATAATAGCATCCAGATACGGTGTGAAGTCAACTTTTGTGATGGTTTTAGAATAAAAAAGTGCGTGGATAATGAGATGTGGAATTGGAAATAGGTACTTATTTATAGCCATCACTATATAATATAGCCCCCAATTGTATGTAATACTAATGTGAGGAAAGAACAAAAGCATTAGCTCCTACTGATCGAGCTAAATCGCTAAAAATTTAGCCGACGCGCTCAGCTGAACATGTTGTTGTAAGCAACTAATCCTTTGCTGCTGGGTTTGAGTTGCCAGCCAGTGGAAAAAGTGCTTCTAGTACAAAATCACATATTTTGTTAGCAAAGGTTTGTACTTTTTTTCCAGCTGGCATAGACTGATTGGTTGATTCACTATGTCGACATAGACTACAGCCATAGCACAGTAGGATTGCAATATACAGCACTAAAAAAGTTTAAGTTTTGTTTTGTTTGTAGCACTGCTACATCTCATCCCAGTTTTGAGAAAAATGAAAGTTTTTTCAGATTGTTAGTTAGAATGACTTTCATGTTGACTCAGATTTCCTTATCTTCTAGTATTGCTTTGTTGCATCCCGTTATTGTGTTTTGGTGTAACATCTGCTACCGCAATATTTCAATAACCTTCAGGTTCAATGTGTGGGTAAAATCTGCACCAACAAAACGCCAATTTAGACAAACAAATGAAATCAACGCTCTTTTTTGGCGTTTGCAATAAAAAACGATTACATCTGACCAATAAATTGAACATCGCAACCCTAAATCAGAATAATAACTATTGATAACAACAAAATCGATGCAAAAAATGCATACTTTGGGGACAAAAACAAAAAAAACAGCGGTAAAAGTTAACGAAGTGAAAAGTCTCACAATATTAAGGTGTGAATTTTTTTCTGCTCGGTGGACCAGACATTAGAATAAAATCGTTCCTACTGCTCGAGCTAGATCGCTCAGAATTTAGCTGCCGCAATCAGCTGAACTTGTTGTTGTTAGCGAATATTTCTCTAATGCTGGGCTTGGAGCGATTCTTTCAAAAATTCACTGCCTTTTCTAGTGATGGTTTATACTTCTTGCCAGCTGGCATAGTCTGACTGGATGATTCACTATATCAACATAGACTACAGCATTAGCACAATAGGGTTGCATGATATAGCACTAAAAAATTTTGAGTTTTGCTTTGTACGTACCACTGCTACAATGGGTTTGGCAGATTGCGTTCAAAAACACAGAATATGGCCGTTCTAGTACGTCAAAGGTAATAGTTTGGATAACCGGTGTCCAATTCTTGGTTGCATGTCTTTTTATTGTTCAGTGTTTCTTTTACTTGCTCTAATTTTGTCCTTTTTCGAAAGATGAAATACCAAAAGCTGAATTGTGCATATGAAAAGCGTGATAATCGTTGGCAAAGAACTTACCTTTTCATCGTACATTGCGTCAGTGACATAAAAAATTCTGGAAAAAGCAAAAATGAGTAAAACGATTAGGAGAAAAGCCCGAGTTTGTTAGATTAATAGCAGAATTTGTAAAGGTTAGCAAAGAGTGCTTGCGGGTAGGAAATTGGGGTTCGAATTGTGCTCTAATTATTTTTCTTTCTTATTGAATAGCACTCTTTATTTTGGCACCATTAATCTATGAATGTTTCGATTTCCACAAATATAGGAGGGAATTTTTAAAAATACGAACAATTACTAATGGTTACTGGCCAAATCGTATCTTTATCAAAAAAAATTTATCATAAGCTTTACGATTAAGACAATTTAAAATACAAACTTAGCTGTTTTAGAAGTAAAAAAAATTGTCTAGTAAAACAATTATCTAGAACGCAGAGCCAACACATTTGGTTTGAATATTTTTTTAACAGCAATGTGAAGTTTTTCTTTTTTTGGGTAATTTGATGTTAGTTTTTTGTCTAAATAGAAAAATATTCTTTAAAAACCGCTATTTAAAAAAGGGGTGTGTTAATTTTGTAAAATAAATAACTTTAATCCCCACAAATTTCAGCCGCATTCATTTCTTTTTTGGTTTTGAAAAGGAAACAATATTTATAAATACAGGAGATTTGGTAGACACTCTTTCTGTTTTCGATATATCAAAATCTATTATTAAGAAAAATATTACCTGCGTGCACTTGAGAGACCAATGAAATAGACCAGTGAATTTTTGTTGCGGTTTTTCTTTCAAAAATTTTTACATGTTTGAAAATTTGATGATGCCACAATTAATGCCAGGGAATATTAATTTTCTTCAAAGAAATAGATGCCCTAGTTATTTTCACTCAATCTTAGGGGCAAATACAAGAGCGTTTTTGACCTGCTAGCTTATAGAAAAAATTATGCTGAAGCCGGGTCTGATATACATCTATATGTTTATTCTAACTCGAATGCTGTGCCACCATGTCCAATCTCCAATACTTACATGTTTAACGGTCCATAAACACGCAGCCTAGCGTAATGCATGCGTTTTGAGACGCGCAATTTTGCCACATTTAAGCTCTTATTTCGTTCATTATTCGCACACAGAAATCATTGAAAAACAAGCAAGCCGAATAGCCAAATATCGAAAGTTCAATTGGCGTAAGCGTTAGGCATCGGTATTATAAAGGATAAAACCAATTACTGTTAAACAAAGGCAAGTGTCCCAGTCCAAAAGGCGGATAAAGACATATAATTGCTTGAACAACAATTTTAAGATAAAGTTTTGTTTTGCTTTTGTTCATTTTTTGTTTCTATTATTTTGCTACAATTCGTTTTTCTTTTCTTTCTTTGAATTGCCTGCCAGTGGAAATAGAGCATCTAGTACAAAATCACTGTTTTTATAGCGATGGTTTATAATTTTTGCCAGGTGCCATAGTCTGATTGGTTGATTCACTATGTCGACGCTACAGGAATAGCACGGTAGGATTGCATAATATACAACTAAAAATGTTTAAGTTTTGCTTTGTATGTAGTACTGCTACATCCCATCCCAGTTTTGAGAAAATTAATAGCTTTTTAAAATAGTGGTATGACTTTTCTGGTTATTCGGATTTACTTATCTTCTAGTATTGCTTTGTTGCATCCGGTTATTGTGTTTCGTTGACACATCTGCTACGGCTATAATACAATAATGTTCAGGTTTAATGTGTGAATAAAATACGCATCAACAAACTTTGGCGTTTTCCATTTTGGCGTTTTCAAAAAAACGATTATATATGACTAATAAATTGATTATCGCAGTCCGAATTCAGAGTTATAACTATTGATAAAAACAAAATCGTTGCAAAAAATTCATCCTTCGGGGACAAAAACAAAAGAAAATAGCGGTAAAAGTTATCGAAGGTAAAAGTCTCACAATCTTAAGGTGTGAAGTTTTTGCTGCTCGGAGGTCCAGACTTTAGAATAAAAAAGCGTGGATAATCAGATGTTGTAATGGAAATAGGTACTTATTTACAGCCATCACTATATAATACAGCGCAAATTTGTATGTAATACTAATGTGGAGAAAACAGAAAAGCATTAGCTCCTACTGCTAGAGCTAAATCGCTAAAAATTTAGCGGCCGCGCTCAACTGTGCTTGTTACTGTTAACGACTATTCTTCTGATGTTGGGCTTGAAACGCCCGCCAATGGATTATATCTTCGCAGATTTTGAAAAAGTGATTCTAGTAAAATTTCACTGCTTTTTTAGTGACGGTTTATATTTCCTGCCAGGTGCCACAACCTGATTGGTTAATTCTCTGTCGAAGACAGTCGTTCCAGTACGTCAAAAGCAATAATTTAGTTAACTGGTGTCCAATTCTTGGTTGCATATCTTTTTATCGTTCAGTGTTTCTTTTATTCGTTCTAATTTTGTCCTTTTTCGAAAGATGAAATACCAAAAGTTGAATATTGGATATGAAAAGCGTGATAATCTTTGGCAAAGAATTTACCTGTTCATTGTACATTGCGTCAGAGACATAAAAAATTGTGGAACAAGAAAAAATGAGAAAAGGGATTAGGAGAGAAAAGCCAGAGTTTGTTATTTTAATAGCAGATTTTGTAATGGTTAGCAAAGAGTGCTTCCGGGTAGAACATTTGGGTTTGAATTGTGCTCTTTCTTTTTGAATAGCACTCTTTATTTTGCAGTATTGATCTATTAATGCTTCGATTTCCACAAAAATTGGAGGGAACTTTTTAAAAATATACACAATCAATAATATTTACTCGCCACATCGTATCTTTGTCAAAAATACTTTATATCCGAAGCTGTACAATTCAGAGGTTTTAAAAACACAAACTTAGCTGTTTTAGAAGTAAAGACAAATTGTCGAGAAAGACAATTGTCTAGAACGCAGAGCCAACACGTTTCGTTTGAACAATTTTTCAACAGCAATGTGAAGTTTTTCATGTGTTTGTTAAGTTGATGATAATTTTTTGTCCGAATAGAAATATTTGCTATTAAAAAAATGTGGATGTGTCAATTTTGTAAAATAAATAACTTTTGTCCCCAGAATTTTAAGCCGCAGTTGGTTCTTTTTTTTGCTTTTTGAAAAGGAAACGATGATTTTAGATACAATAGTTTTGATGGAAAATCTTTCTGTTTTCGGTATATCAATATCGATTATTAAGAAAAATATTACCTGCGTGCACTTGAGAGACCAATGAAATAGACCAGTGAATCTTTGTTGCTGTTTTTCTTTCAAAAATTTTTACGTGTTTGAAAATTTGATGATGCCACAATTAAGGCCACGAAATATTAATTTTCTTCAACGAAATAGATGCCCTAGTTATTTTCACTCATCCTTAAGGGCAAATACAAGAGCGTTTTTGACCTGCCAGCTTATAGAAAAAAAATATGCTGAAGCCGGGTCTGATATACATTTATATGTCAATTCTAACTCGATTGCTGTGCCACCATGTTCAATCTCCAATCCTCACTTGTTAAACGGTCCTTAAGCACGCAGCATAGCGTAATGCAAGCGGTTGGAGAAGTTCACTATTGCCATATTTAAGCTCTTATTTCGTTCATTTTTTGCACAGAAAAGTCATAGAATAATCTCATAGAAAAAACAAGCAAGCCAAATAGTAACTAAACAAAAATTTTGCTCTTTAGAATGTCAATTAGCGTAGGCATCAGGAATCATAGAGGATAAAACCAATGACTGTTAAGCGAGAGGCAAGTGTCCGAGTCCAATTAAAGGCGGACAAAGACGCTTGGACAACATTTTTGATCTTGTTTTGCTTTCGTTAATTTTTTTCGTTCCTATTATTTTGCTCCCATTCGATTTTTTCCTTTCTTTCCTTCTCATTTTTCTCTATTGTCATACTTTGGCGTGTGTTCTGGACATATTTTGCGCTCATTAAGCTTGTTGCATAGCCAAAATAGGCGAGTCAATAAAGCCGTTTACGAAAATACTGCTGATTCAGAAAGGGCAATAGACAAATACAATACGCATCCGATAAGACGATAACCCGGGGTTATTGCTTTTGAACCCGGGGTTAGCCGTTTCCAAAGGATGCTCCGAACTTAGCTTGTTTTCATCTTCCTACCTATTGGGATATTCTCTGATAAAAAAGTTTGAGCATTCTCATGTCATATTTAGCTAAAACAATCGAGTAAAAATATCAAGCACGTCAGTCAAATACTAATTAAAGAATTCAGCAGGAGTTGCAAAAGCGTACGCAATAAGACCTATGGCTGTTAAGCGAGGGGCATGGGTTCGCACACGAATTGATACGAAAAATGGCTCTTGTTCGTATAAAAACAATTCCCATATTATTATGACATCTAGAAACATTGTACGTTTCAGAATATCTAGAAAGTGAACTGAAACAAACGCGCAAGATGAACGAAAACGTCAAAGACGAGTTAACCGAAAAGTCCAGACAATACGAACAACTTGTGAAAGAAAACGAGCGGCTCCGACTGAAATTAGGGACCGAAGAAAAACCGCTGGACAAATCAAGCGACAAAATTCCCGATGACGCGTACTCAAAAACGGAGGACTTCATGGAGGACACAATTATCCAATTAGAGAACACAGTCCTTAGCAACAACCAATCACAAGACAGAAAGATGGATAAAGCTGAGCCTATCAAAGCTGAGCAAGACTCATTCACTTCGACTAATTTGAGATTTCTACGTGAGCGGCTTTCGGAGTTGCGACAGAAGAATGAAAAGTTACAGCTGAAATACAATCAAGTGCAGTCGAGCTTAAATGATGGATCAATCAGCAAGAATCAAACTGCAGATTTTTCTCGTAAGTTCTAGAGATTTCAAATTCCTCAATTAGAGGTCTCTTTAAACACTCTTGGTTTATTGGAGAATTCTGGTCAGTTCAAGTCATGCCAACATTATATCACAAATTGGTGCCAAGAAAGATGTTGCAATATAGTCAAGACCTTGTAGCATTTGTCTCAGCCATTAAGTGTATTTCTGCGATAATGTTTTAATATTTGAAATATACTTGACATCTCACAAAATAGACATAAATGGTAATGTAATTTAATTTCCTAATTTCTGAATGCAATGTAGTGTTTTTGTCAATAAAGAGAGGTCTAGATGCCCCCCCCCCCCGAAACTCCTGAAGATTGATATTTGAAGAAAAAGTAATTGTTTCCTCGTAAAAAATTAAAATCCTCTAACTGCAACCTTATTACCTATAATTGGATGAATGTCTACTAATTTTTTATTGCTCATATTTATTAAATATAAATAACAATCATGACAGTGGTGAATTGTTAATTGTTTGTTGAAGAAATGGACATGGAGCAAGATGAGCCTTTGCTTGAGTCTTGCATATTTGACGAGACTGATCGTGAAATAGAAAGCATGATCAGAAATATTTCTGCTTTCAACACGTCAGGTATCGCAATTGCAACTCCTGCTGTACTCTTTTACTAATATTTGACTGACATGCTTCATAATTTTACTCGACTGCTTTAACTCCATATAACACCAGAATGCAAAAACTTTGAAGATAGGGAGGTGAAACCAAGCGGAATTAGGAGCATCCTTTGGAAAGGGTTCAAAGGTTTTCTATCAAAAATTTTGATCAAATACCATTTCAACTTGCTGGTTCAGAACAAACTTGATCATGTAATAGCTTGCCGCTCAAATGGCGTGGTAAGGTTACTTGTTATTTTTCTTCAAAAAACCTTGTGACACAATGTTCAACATTTTTTTTTTTGGATTTAAGCTCTTAACCGTTGGTGAGCTGTACTTGAAACCTTTACTCAAGTTTAGCATAAAGTTTAGCCTTAAGTTGAAATGAATGAGATTTTGGATGTGGATTGTAATCATAGCTATAGGACACGTTCCAAACTGCATAACATGTTATTCCAAAATCATCAAAGAAAAAGACAACAATGTCACTTGAACATAGGAGTGGAGTTTTATTGAATTCTCTGCTGCAGAAAAAAGGTGTAGAGGTGTTGCCAAATACTGAAAAAATGACTACGTGAATTTGAAAATCTTGTCAAACTTTTACAATATAGTTTAATATTGCAGAACAGTGTAATCAAAGAACTTGTGTTCAAGTAACCTGTTTTATGTTTTTTCTGAGGGCGTTCCATAAAGATACCATAAGTAAGAGTATCGCCAATCGTCCTTTGCTGAAATAAATAATTGAATTATGCTTAATCCGTTTCGTTATTGTCGTATATATGGGAGAAATTCAAGTCATTCATTAATAGTCATCCAAATTTTTGTAAATTTTTTGCCTTTTGAGGCCTTAATAAATTAAAACTAGGAACAAAAAGAAGGAAATGACTCTTTGAAAATTATGAAAAGTTTCAATAACTGAAGATGAGATAATAAATTTTTAAGAAAAATTAATGGATTTTTTTTCTCTGAACTAATTGTTATTTAAAGATTATGTTGTTCAAATTGTTTAAATGTATGTCTTCAGATTATGCAGCTGAGTTCTTTTATATCTGATATCTTTCTCTTTTTCCACCCTTATTTTTGCCTGATTTAGAGTCTAAATTCGGCTCCCGGTTTGCTTCCCCTTCTCGCAACTCCCTGAAGGGAGATTACAGTGGGGGTGTTGGAAGTGGAGTATCTCGTGGGGAGGAGAGCGAGGAGAGTGAGAGAGACAGAACCCTGAGGGAACTGGAGGAACTGAGAGACCACCTCGCATCTGTCAGGGCACAGGTCAAGTCCAGAGAGGACACCCATGAGTAAGTCCGCCCGAGATGAGAATTTCGTCGGATTCAAACATAAGAAATCGTCGGTTTTCGTCGCTTTTACTTCACCAAAACCGATCAAAGCCCTTACGTTTTTTTCGTCGGTTTGATCGGTTTTCGTCGGCATTTAAACATAAGAAGCGTCGGTTTTCGTCGGTTTCAAAACGTAAGAAGCGTCGGTTTTCGTCGGTTTCAAAACGTAAGAAGCGTCGGTTTTCGTCGGTTTCAAAACGTAAGAAGCGTCGGTTTTCGTCGGTTTCAAAACGTAAGAAGCGTTGGTTTTCGTCGGTATAAAACGTAAGAAGCGTCGGTTTTCGGCGGTTTCAAAACGTAAGAAGCGTCGGTTTTCACCGGTTTAAAACGCACGAAGCGTCGGTTTTCATCGGTTTAAAACGTACGAAGCGTCGGTTTTCATCGGTTTAAAACGTAAGAAGCGTCGGTTTTCATCGGTTTAAAACGTACGAAGCGTCGGTTTTCATCGGTTTAAAACGTACGAAGTGTCAGTTTTCATCGGTTTAAAACGTACGAAGCGTCAGTTTTCATCGTTTTAAAACGTACGAAGCGTCGGTTTTCGTCGGTTTAAAACGTACGCAGCGTCGGTTTTCATCGGTTTAAAACGTACGAAGCGTCGGTTTTCATCGGTTCAAAACGTACGAAGCGTCGGTTCTCATCGGTTTAAAACGTACGAAGCGTCGGTTTTCATCGGTTTAAAACGTAAGAAGCGTCGGTTTTCGTCGGTTTTAAACGTACGAAGCGTCGGTTTTCATCGGTTTAAAACGTACGAAGCGTCGGTTTTCATCGGTTTAAAACGTACGAAGCGTCAGTTCTCATCGGTTTAAAACGTACGAAGCGTCAGTTTTCATCGGTTTAAAACGTACGAAGCGTCGGTTTTCGTCGGTTTAAAACGTACGTAGCGTCGGTTTTCATCGGTTTAAAACGTACGAAGCTTCGGTTTTCATCGGTTTAAAACGTACGAAGTGTCGGTTTTCACCGGTTTAAAAAGTACGAAGCGTCGGTTTTCATCGGTTTAAAACGTACGAAGCGTCGGTTTTCATCGGTTTAAAACGTACGAAGCGTCGGTTTTCATCGGTTTAAAACGTACGAAGCGTCGGTTTTCATCGGTTTAAAACGTACGAAGCGTCGGTTTTCATCGGTTTAAAACGTACGAAGCGTCAGTTTTCATCGTTTTAAAACGTACGAAGCGTCGGTTTTCGTCGGTTTTAAACGTACGAAGCGACTTTCGAGATTTTCCAGTATGATATGTTTTTTTACCCTCCTCCTTTTTTATTCCGGGCTTGGGACCGGCTTGTTTTATTTTGTTTGGAGATGGAGTTTGAGCCCGGTTTTTTTTACCGAATGCTCTGCTCAAAATCTCCTATAGTTGTTTGTTTGTAACTCCGCTACAAACAAACAACTATAGGAGATTTTGAGCAGAGCATTCGGTAAAAAAAACCGGGCTCAAACTCCATCTCCAAACAAAATAAAACAAATTAAATAAAATTAAATAAATTACAGTCGGACTACGACATCAAATCCCGACTGAATAATGAAACTCCCACTGTATAACAACCCACTGTCAGCAGCAATTAGCACAAATATCTGGTGCTAACAGTACTCGAAACAACTATCCCCAGAACCGTGGTGTAGTGTGTCACAAGAGCCGTACTAATTTGGATCTCAGGGGCTTACATACCATATACTCTATAGACACTGTACATGTGCCACTCTAGCATTATCTTTCGCGGTCTTACATGATTTAGAAAGCTTTTTGCAAGCTCTTACAAGATTAAATATCTCCGTATATTTCACAAAACAGAAATACGAGACCAGGAAACCAATTTTGCGATTAAATTTTTTTTAACATCGCAAAAGAAAATTTTGTCTTCCAATTTCCTCTTATGAATTGTAAGATGGGATCAAATTGTTAAATAACGATTTAAAATGTATTCTACGGAATTAGATCGGCAGGCATACATTTCTAGCATTACTTTAGCGCTCTCACACATTATATTTGTTGAAGTTTTTTTGGTGCTTTTTTTAAAAAATTTACTTCAGACGTTTTTTCCAGACCAATGTCAATTTAATAGATAGGCGTTGATCTGTAGTAAACTCCTAATATCATAATATCCTAATATTCCTATATCATAAAATCCTAATAATGTAATTTTTCTGTTTAGTTTATCTGAGGCCAACAGAAATGACATAATAGGGAAATTGAAAAAGCCATCCGAACTGTTCGCATCCTTAGAAGAGAAGCCAGACGACTTAACAATTGACAATCATCTCAACTTCAGCTACGACCCTTTCAACAAAGGTACTGTACAAACCATCTCAATCAATTCCACGCTCAGTTTTTTTTTAAATCTGAATTTTTTGTTCTTGGCTATTTAAAGGGGCGTAGCAGCTCGCATTGGGGCTGTTCTCCCAAATTAACCGTTCCTGTTGAGAAATTCTCAAAAACCTACCAAACTTTATATAGGAAATAAAACCCCAAGGAATTACATCCCCATTTTAAAATTGAATTTCGGTCGTGATAATTTCTTCGGCTGTCATAGCAAGGCATGGTCAAACGCGCTAAATGCGCAGCTTTTAATTAGTCAATTGGGGGTTTGTTTTCGTGGGGGGTATCTTTCCTTGAGGATTTTTTCTATAATTAAATGAAGACTTTTTCATTCGTTTTTTTTTTTCAAAACCGCATTCAATAAATTCCATATTTGCAGATTACAGTGTTGGTGAGCTCTACAAGGGCATCACGTCTAACATTGCGAGCAAAGATCCATTAGAGTTGACCAATGGTTCCTCACATCTATCTGAGCGTCTGTTCGTAAAGACAACGGACAACAAAGCAGACAGTGGAGACAGTGACACAACTGATGTTCTGCTTTCTGCACATTCGGCTAATGCTTTCAGAGATGACACCTCTGTTGCGTACAATAAGGATAGCGAGATCAGGAGCAAAAGAAGGAAAGATGCTAAAATAAGACGAACGAGAAGTACGAGAGCAAGGTTCGTTTTTGTTTATGAGTGCTCTTATTGGAAACATTTTGCTGATTAGATTCTATTATCAGTCGCATAAATGCTACTAGCATTGATTAGAAGTTGTTTTAAGAATAGGTCGTAGATTGTTATGATGAACATCTGTAACAACCCGGACCCTCGTCCCATAATATTCCCCTCATTCAGCGCTGTTTTCACCAAATTTTAACACTTTTTTCCAAGCGCTGAGTTTGTGTAGTTTCACCATTAAAACAAGCGGTGATTTCTTGTAATTTCACCGCTTTCACTGCTGTTCTCACACAATTTTACCACTTTTTTCTAAGCGGTGATTTATGTAAGTTCACCATTAAGATAAGCGGTGAATTTATGTAATTTCACCGCATTCACTGTTCTTCTCGCAAAATTTTAACACTTTTTTCGAAGCGGTGAATTTATGTAAGTTCACCACTAAATTAAGCGTTGAATATATGTAATTTCACCGCATTCATCGCTTATCTTACATAATTTGGACATTTTGTTTCGAGGCGGTGAATTTATGTAATTTCACCGCTAAAATCAGCGGTATAATTATGTAATTTCACCGCTACCAGGCGATTAAGGTTTTTTTCACCGCATTCACCACCTGATTTATGTAAGTTCACCGCATTCACCGCTTATCTTACAAAATTTTCCGCATTCACCGCTTATCTTACATAATTTTGCGGTTAATGGCGGTGACACCTCGACCCGGGTATCAGTGCTGAAACATTGGATTCCAATTGTATATCGTCGGCCCAGTACTGTATCGCAGTGTATCCTTTGGGTATCATTAAACTCATGATGAGCAGTATAGTCCCATTGATGGTTTTTTTCTGCAAATAGACTGTGCATCTTTGGTTTTGATCCACATTATGTTCATAGGAAAATCATGACAAATTGTAAAAAATGCAAAAAATAAAAATTTGAAACATTAGACGATGCACGTTTTGAGCATGGCGATGACTTACAACCTGCTTTTAATCCCTTTTTTCGATCATAGTAATATATTATCTGCCTCGACTATTTACTCTTAAAAATCTAATAATCTTATTTCACTGAGAACTAAAACAGCTATGATCAGAAACCATACCTCTGCGTGGCTGAGTAAAGGTATTTTTTCTGATAATTTCAAAATAATGTTCGGTACTACTGGTAAAAATCGATGGATAAATCAATTGACCGACTTGTGAAAAAAGTCAAATTTTATTCGTTGCAATTTTATGCGTCATTTTTAATTTTTAAACTACACGGACATGTGTTTTGTAGACTCAAAAATGGGTTAAAAAGCTTTAATTGTACTCAACTGAATTTGCTGTCCTCTGTTTATCGTACTTCAAATTGAGTCATTACTGCCTAATTGACAGCATTCGATCATTGAGAATTCGTGGAAGTTTGAACGCGAAAATAAAAAAAAGAGCACAGCTTATGTTTATACATGTGTTCCTAATCTGCCTTGTAAATTACAATTACTATCTTGTCATTGAAGGGATTAACTATTTTAAGAGAGAGAATTGTGATTCACAGGAGTAAAATGTTAAATCTTATTTCTTATGTTTGCATGAACATCAACAGCGAAAAATTGTAATCCGAAATATGAAATTAATATAACAACTCATTATTATGTTTGGACTTCAAATTCGGGGCAATTTGCATTCGAATGAAAAATAGATGATTTTTGACCATTTGCTGAAATTGAAAAAATTGATGGTTTTTGGCTTTAATAAAAAAAACTGGCTTTCGGTAGACAGTTAAAACTTCAATGTTTTCTATTTTGTATGTTTCCTACAGATTTCGAATTTGGTCAACAAAACACATTTGCAGACATTAAACAATCCTTTGGTTGCTCAATTTTCGTTTCCCAAGGAACATTAATGGCTCGAACAAAGTCTTTAATTTACCTAATTTACATTACAACAAAGTTTTTCTTACAGATATAAATGTCAGGGGTTGTAACAGCAAATTGGGCGCTTTTGAGGTTGACTTGTTGTGGTATATTTTGAGCTAAATAAATTGGTAGCCACTCGATGCAAATATTTCCGACAAAAATATTTTTTGCACTCTATGGGAGCAGAAGCAAATCACATAAATTGGACAAAAATTAAAGTTTTTCAGTTTCTTTTTTGAACCTGTACTTTGTCAAGCTGGAAGTGGAGTCTGATCAGACCAAGTCCAACGCACACGGTGTGCTCCCAGACCAAAATTACAGGGTCTGGGATTTTTGTTCGAGCGCACAATAGTATGACCACAAAAGGGTCCAGCTCATAGAAAATGCCGCTCCCCTTAAGAGGAAATTTTGATTAAATGTAGAACAAGACGTTTCTTATTGAAAGCTGTCTAATTTCATCAATATCATCCAAGAAATATGCACTAATGGTATACTAAACAAACTTTTTCTCTGCAGTTTTTTTCATTAGCAATACTTTGAGAATGGTCTTTTCTTTAGATGAATTTAATACTACAAGCATCAATTTTTATGAAAAGAATAGATTATAGCAAAATGAAAAAATTTTGTTCATAGTTAAAACCATTCACTGATCATACTATTTCGAGCACAATTGAGTCTGATCGGAGGTGATTTCGAGAGCACAATAGTCTGATCAGGAGTGATTTTCCAGCGCACAATAGTCTGATCAGAAGTGATTTTGAGCGGACAATCGTCTGGACGTTGGTCTGGGTTTGGTCTGGGCCATGGTTGCACAAAGGTCTGGACAATGGTCTATTTTTGGTCTGATCAGAGGTCATTTCCGTCTGGCAAGGTTTGAGTAGAGACAGTTTCGAGCGCACTTTGAGCGCACACGGTGTTTCTTGCGCACTTTATTCTGATCTGAGGATACTTTGGTCTGGGATGGTCTGATCAGTGGTTGCTTTCGTCTGGACCGGTCTGATCAAAAGTCACTTCCGGATGCCACCTCAACCTGGGTAATATATTTTGGCTTTCGTTTCAAGTCGGCTTCAACTGGTCTCAACTCTACTCAGTGCAGTACTCAATTCTTGTAAGAATGGAAATAATGTAGCTCTCTAACTACCTTACAATGGCGCTCCTCAAAAAAGTATATTCTTCATATGTTCCTTTAAATTTGCCTCGTTGTTAGTTTTTCCTTTGCATATTGATTATTTCCTTTCAAGTTACAACCTATGATGATTGATTTTTATTACTATGCCAGTTTTGATGCTAGAATAGAACTAAGCCATGCCCAGACACGAAAACTAATTAATATTTTACCGCGGCAATTTGATCTCATTTTTATTCAGAGAAATTGTTTTTTATAAATGTATATATGAAGTAAGAATAAAAATTAACTTTTCTCAATTATTAGACCTGGCTCGGTGCCACTGACGATGGGAATAGATAATAATTAATGAGTATATGGAATTTTCATAATAGATTAATAGCGGAATAACTACTCTTCTTTAGGAACAGCTCAGCTCGCAGAAGAGGTCGTGGTGCATCTTCTTTAAGTGGATCTAGTTCAAGTGAAACTCAAGAACAGGGCAAACGACCATCACCTTCAGCAAAGTTCACTAACGGATACAACGCAGAAAATGGTGTGGTTAAAAATAATTTGAAAAAAACTCCAAAAAATATGTTTTTGATACTCGCAACATTAGGAACATTAAAAATTTGGTGGTCCGGACAACGTAAACGAGTCTCAATTTGAAGTCCAAATGAAATTGATTTCATTTTTAAAGCAAATAAAGCGTTCTGCGGAATAAACACAATTAAATTAGCGTTCTGGTTGCCTAACAATTTTTAATGCTAAAACATTAACTTCTGCAGCGCTGAAGTATCACTATTTATAAATCAGTATTCATCGAAGACCCATGCAATTGTAACGGGCCAATGTCTTCAGCTTGAAATTAGTTTTTGTGAATGAGTGTATGAACCGAAACGAAAAGTAATCTATTGCTAGAACCAAATATGAACAACAAGTAATTGAACCTTGTACAAAAACAGATTTAAAGCAGGATACGATTTACTAAGAGAATAGCAGACGTCGTATTCACGACTTGGGAATCAGTGATTTTTACCTAAACATGAAGTGACTTGTTGACGTTTGATAGCCATCTCACAACCTTGAGCAACTTTATCAATTAAGGAAGACTCTGTTCATAAATATGAGCGCAATAGTTGCTTTTGCCATGGAGAAGTTATCAAACTCCGAGGCGAAGCTGAGTCGTTGGATAACTTCAAGAGCAGTATTCAGCCGTTGCTTGAATTTTCTTTTGGTTTGTTTTAATCGAGCATTTAGCAATTAGTTGGCCGAAAATATGCGACCATATTTATTGCAGCAATGGTCTTAATTTAATGCTGCGAGCTTATCCGGCAATTTATGTTGCACCCAATTTACCTGTTTTTTGTTTCAGAAAATAATCCAAAGAGTGGTTTCCTCAAATCCAACAATCTTCTAGCTGCTTATGAACCTCATTCCGGTAAACTTTTATTACAACATTTGGGAGCGTAAATAAAAGCCGTGTTTGATTTTGGTGAAATTTTATAAAACTATCAACTTGAGTGGAATCAACAGTAGTACGAACCTCTGAACACTGTTCTGAGCATTTTTATTAAGATATATTCATAAAACTACTCAAAAATTGATGTTCATAGAAATATCTTCTTCATAGATATTGAGAAGTAATTATTAAATTTTTTGTATGAGCTTCTGAAATGTGAAAAATTCGGATGAAAATAAAAGCAAAATCGATGAAAAAATCCCCAAGAAAATAGCTCTGATTAAAATAATTGTGCAATTAATTTTTGTACAGATGGAGCTAGAGCAGTCATTTTTTTCAACTATTGGTGTAAAATAAATGATGACTCATTGAAAAAATGAACTTTGAAATCAAGTTAAAACCGTATAGAATATAAATGAATTTGAAGAAAGAGCATATTTAAAAGCAAACAGATGGTTTTAGTGAAAAATGAAAATGACTGATTTTTGAATATTTGTGGGATACTGAAAACAAAAAATTCTGGCTTCATTTATTCACGCAATAATTTTGTAAAATATTTGTTTTTATTTCTAAAGCAGGTTTTAATTGAAAATATTTTGATTGAAAAACTGATCTTAAAATCATACAGAATGTGGCACTAATACCATTCCGCACAAAATACTTGGTTTGTATCCTATAGCAGAATTTAAGGAGAAGACCACCATTATACCTTGCAACGGAACTATTTGAACATCCACCTACTTTAGTTCAACCAAGCGAAGGAGCCAAAAAAATTGCACCTTAAAGTAAAAAAGCAAGCAATGAGAAGCAGTATTTTGGAAAAAGATCAATTTTTTTAATAAACTGTCCTATACCGTTGGACAACATTTAGTTGCAATGGGAGCTATGCTATACAAAACCCAATCACAATACATTTAAGGGTTGGGTACATTGCGAACCTAAAACTCACAAAAATTATATGTTTGAAGTGCTATACGTTATCATGCCTACATTTGTCAACCCTCTCAACAAACGTTTTTCTTTATTGAGATTGTTAAACATTCAAATGTTCTTTAATCCAAAAATTTAGAAATTGCACGCAATTTTGAGAGTTATAATGCGAAATGATTTTTTTGAACGCGTTTTTGTGTGCTCTTGTGTTCACAAAAATTTGTGCGAACGATTTTTTTGCTGTTATGTAGAGAAACAGATAAATAGTCATAAGCATACAAGGATAACGAAGTTTGGATTCTTCTCACCCTTTCTCAGCTGCTTTTATCATCTGACTCATTGTTGTCAAAAACAGCTTAAAATGAAAAAAAAAACAGTTTCGTTGTTACTGAAACAACCGATATTCGTATTAAATCGGAGTTTTTTTCCACATGCTGACTGCTTCTGCACCCAAGTTGAAGTCACAGATCAAATTAATCTCAGAGCGTGCCAATTCAAAGCAAAACTCAAGCAATTCAAGAGCAGGAGAAAGTACAGGATCTGCGCAGGCATTTGAATTAAAGAAATTCTCGATAATTGTGTGGACTGTGTCTGATGAGAGGTAAAAGCTGGTGGCCAGCGCTCGTGGTGCATAAAAGATTCAGTCGCAAGAAAATCTCATCAGAGTTTACTTTGAGTGCTTAATAGTCTGGAAGGTCCATAAGACCGAGATGAATGTGAGAAAAAAGTCCAATCAATTAAAACGGTCGCATTATCCTTATTGTCAATTACAAATTTATTGTGCTTAAAATGGATGAACAACTCTTTTAAATTTGATTCTCACAATTCTTCGCAGGCCACATTTGATGAGTTCCACAGGTTCAATGCACTGTCCAGACCCAGCACTAGAATAGCTCTGATCAGACTTTTGTACGTTCAGAACTGCTTCTGCACTTAAAGCAGTTTTGCCGTAATTTTCAACATCAATGAAAAAATTTAATATTTCAGGGAGAAGAGAACGAATTAACGATGACATAGTTGAGTACAAGAGTAGGACAGATCCCTTTAGCCAAAACATGAGCAAAGACATGGACTTCTATGACAAGGAACTGTCTCTCGCAATCGATCTACCTCACATGACCACTTCTAGTGCATACAGAGACATTGAAGGTACTATTATCTTAGGTCATTACACATTTTGATATTAGAAGACAGAAGACAATGCACGTCATCATTACACATTATTACACACATCATTACCCATTATGATATTAGGAGGTATTTCACTTTTTTATTATATTTACTTTTGTTACTTGACTATATTCTCAGAGAGGTTAGATAGTGAAGATTTGGTCTTACCACAAATCCACTGTTTATGATAAAGTTCTATCTAATAGCGGTAAAATATCAAGCTCATGTTACTGAGTGTAGCTAGCGCACTTCAGTACAAGTCAATCAAAACACAGTAATTACGTTTTCTGGTTTCGTATTTGAGCACAAAAAAAACTCTGTGCTGATACGTTTGCCTTTTTTACTCTCTGCGTATCTGTCTTTAGCCTCAATAATATTCTAATGTAAAAACTAGGGTTCGGTTAAAAACCACTGACGTTAAAAAGAGCCGATCATGAAAAGTTCGGAAACTTAACTTGATTCAGAGAGAACCCAAGTTTTCATTTCATTTACCCTAAATTTTTAACACTGAGTAAGACTAATCGCTTGGGTAAATTAATTGATCTCAAGTTCGTTTCTGATAACTTCCAATCAAGTTCATTGAAAAGCTGAGGAGTGGTGGATGCGATTAAACGGTGTCAGGACAATTTACCCAATGTCATTATACCCAATGCCAAAATACCCAATGCCATTATACCTGTAGTAGTCCTTAATTTTCTTTAAAATGACATGGCAGTGGGAGATTAAATTAGATGTGTTAGGCAAGTTATTTAAGTTAAGTTAGGTATTTGAGTTTAGCTTTTGGTAATTGAAGGGTTATTGTTTCGAAGGCGCCAGAGAGGGGAGTTGAGTGATATATCTTAAACAAACAAATTCATGAACAGAGGCATATTGAGCTGTCGATATGCCTCTGTTCATGAATTGTATGGATGCTATTGTATGGATGCGCGGCCAGTTACACTTTTTCGATCAGAGTTATTAGCACCGGAAGTGGTGTTATTCGAAGGTTTTTTGATATTTAAATTAAAAATTTGATAGTTTATGAATGAAATAACTGTATAAAACAGTCGTACTAGCATCTATTTGTGCAAAAATGATCATGGGAATGGTTTAGAAGGTTGTGGGAGATATTTGTTGTAATTTTGAATTAAGAAAAGGCAATTTATCAGTTTTTCGAAATACCCTGGGTACATAAATTGTCCGACCCCTCCCGGGATGGGAAGGAATTATTGGTTGATGACCAGTCAATGATGGGAGGAATCCCTATTGGTCCTCTTTTGCGGGTATATTTTTCAGGCCAATCCAACCACCCGACACCGAGCTATTAACACCGGAAGTAGTGTGATTTGAAGGTTTTTAGGTTTTGTTACTGTAAAATATGACTGTTTGGGTAAAAAATATTGGGGTTAACCAGTCGTATTTTCATGCACATATGAATTAACGTTTTTGCATGATCTGGGAAGGGTTTAGGATGTAAAATGGCGATTTTTGAGAATATTGCCAATTATCACTGGAAGGTAGTTAGCATCTAAATTGAAATAGTATTTTTCAGAAGTCGAATTCTGATTGACCTGAAATTTGGGGGAAAGACTATTTTGGGTTCGAGGAATCCAATTTTAATTTCAAATTTGACCCCACACTACCATGCACGGAACTACCGTACGCCCGTGCTGCGGAGCGTAAAATTTGAATTGCTCGTGGAGTATTGGTAGCTGCCCTATCATTTCAGGAGGGTTAGTGTAACTTTTCAAGGGATTTCTATGGGCAAAATTTTTAACCCCAGATTCCGACCGGAAGTCGGTGCTTCGTGATAACCCGAGTGGCGAAAAACGAAAATTGGCCTTTTTGAGCGGCTGAATGACTTTGAAATGGTATTAATATGATAACCCAGGACAGTTAGTGACAAAAAATAGCCACCCCGGTCAATTTTGACGAACGGGGATTTTTCGGGTTTCGGCATCCACGACTCGTTATAAATATTAAAATTGCAAACCACTCGGAACGGCTTATCCGTAGGTCATGAAATTTGGCAGGCAAGTTGTTGGCACCCTATATTTACTAGAAATTTTTACTCGAAGACGTTTTAAGCACTACTTCCCGAGATATTGAGTTCTGAAATTTTAGCTCATCCGGGAGGTCGATGAAAAGTGTGCGCAGTCATTGCTCGTGTTTTACCGGGAGTTAGGCCGTAAAATTTTGTGGGTAGGTCCAACTAGGAGAGTACTTCCCATGACTGTACTTAGTTTTATCAACTTCATCTTGAACGGGTGACCTTTGGATGACTCTAGAGGTCAAATTGTCGGCTTTTAGGAGTATTAGACTTTGCGGGAGTTTTTAACTGGAGAATTGCATGAAATGTTGAGAAAGCTCAGAATGGCAACTTCTCTTAGTTTTTGGGGTTGCGTTCCATTATTTTTTCAACACATGACTTTCGACAGGGATTAATTGCAGCTACTTAATTTGATGGCGGAAATAGAGGTTTAAGAACATTTTAGAACAACGTTCAATGTTTACTAAGCAAACATTGAGTGAAATGTCAAGTGCACATTTGAGATAAAGCGGAGTTGATTTATTTACATAAGAGTCCAAAGGTCGTTTATTTAAGATAAGGAGAAAGTTGAACGATGGTTGGTAGCAGATGAATGACAATGCATAGTTTTATATTGGTTGGTTTGTATAGCAAACAAAGCCCTCCTACAGAATGTGATAATTTCAAGTGCAAGTTGCATTGTTTACTTAAGAGATTAAGGTTTGTTTGCTTAAGATAAGAGCATATTGGATGAGTATAAATTGAAGTGACACGCAGAGAGATCAGAGAGGGTCGAAACAATTTGCTTAGGCACAGCAGACGTGGGATACAGAAGAGATTTTGGCACAAGCGAGAGAAAGTAGTTGGTTTAGTGGGACTAAACTTTAAAAGATAGTGTGAAAAACTTTGGAAGTTTGTAATTTCAGACCAGTTGGGATTCTGTGAGCTGTTTTGATGTAGTTCATTTGGGAAGTGAACCACGGATATCGGTATTATTATTGTAGTTACTATTATAAATTGTCTTGAATTTGTCTTTTCTATTGATTTGAAAGTAATTCTCTTGCCTTTGTTATCCATATAACTAGAATTGATATTACGAGCCCCATTGTGAAATAACTTATTTCAAGGCAATCTAATTCGCAACAGCATACAAGAGCGGAAGAGGGGGGAAAAAGCAGAGTAACAAATTAACGCTTGCTTCACCAATTCAAAACATTTGGTTATTTTATTTGGTTGATCTTCTGAGCGACAGAGTCCCCTCAATGTCGAGCCTAGCAGAAATTCAGAAGACGACAATACCCAATGCACTTTGATGCTTCCGTTCAATATTCCGTCAACAGATTAGCAGGCGTTTTTACCCTATGTTTTAACACATTTAATGGCCATGACCATGCCTCAGCGGCCCGTGGGACTTGATATGAAACTGTCACAACCAAACATGGTATTAAATTATCCGCTTGTTAAATCATACGTGTAAGAGCTATTTCTTCTAATTAGTACTCGGATTATGGAACGAAAATATCAATGTGAATTGGGTATAATGGCATTGGGTATTTTGGCATTGGGTATAATGGCATTGGGTATAATGGCATTGGGTAAATTGTCATGTAGCCGATTAAACACAACTATTGTGATGTATAAGAATGAGTACACAGGAACTAATTTTAAAAATGGCGGAGAATGTAGTTATAAGGAATGATTTTCAAATTGACCAAAGCAAGTAGACCACTAATTAGTTCAGTTGCGATAGATTAATATCGATTCCTACAGCCATCGAGGCTTAGCTTGTTCTGCGATTTTTCTGATTTCCTTCTCGTCCTATTAAATGATAACATTCAAAATCTTACCGCTCTATTGTGATTAGGTCAGAATTGGAGCTTTCAATTCAGTAAAAGTGATCTGATTGTTTTAGAATTTTAAACAGTGAAAAATGGAATAGGTTTTTTGCTACTCTTATATTCATGTATGTCGGCAGAGATGTACATCCCCTTCGACGTGAATAGTATTTTTGCTCGTTAATAATTGTTTGATTCCCAAATTTTCGATTATACTTGGTAGGTAATATCTTTCTCGCATTTTGTGAGTAAAATTAGTTGGTAACAAGTAATTTGGTTCTTTGTTTCCGTTTAATTTTTGGTTCTTTCAAACATCAAATTTCCTTAATTTCGGCTCTTTTTGGGTCACGAAACAAAGATTAGAGCGTCAATCTAGTGTTAGTGAATATATCAAAAGTCAATACTTTGCTGTTTTTAACATACGCTCATAACTTGCAAACTCTGCGGATTGTTATTTAAGATGCTGAGAAGGATTTTAGTGGTGTAGCCTTTACTATGTTAGGGAGGGAAAATGTTTGAATTGCTGAAAAAGATCACGATAACATCTTCAAATTTTGCGAAAAAATTTGGATACAAAGGTTTGATTTACGATGGCCGAAACCATACACAATCCACTGGTTTTTCTCTCACATTCCTTTCGTTCTGAACAAATTTACCTTTTAAAATTTAAGCCAACACGTGCAGCTGTTTTTGAATCAGACTATATTTCAGACGGCGAGGGTATAAGTCAAATATGGAATTTGCCCTCCTCTTCTGCAAACTATAGCAAACCCCACTCTTCTTCGTCTGCCAGCACCAAACACATGCCCAAGTCCAAGGCATTCTCCAGGTATGAAATAATACCTTGCTTTTAAAAATACTGCCCAATCCCAGTTCATTGGTATGGCACTCTTGAATTCACAGCGACCACAATTTGTTCCGGAAAATATTGGTTGAAAGTGATGAAACTATGAGTGCAGTGTATAATGTTGGAGTATCAGGACTTCATGCAAGTAACTATATTTGCGGGTATGTACCTTTCAGACCCCTAGAAGCAGGTAGACCCTACATTCCAAGGGTACCGGGTGACCTCAGCATTGGGGATAGGATCAAGTTCTCCAGAACAGGGGGCAAGATCAGCCAGGGAATTGTGATGTACATTGGCACTCTCCCATCCAGAAGTGACTACTACTTAGGAGTGGAACTTTGCGATGCAGGTGAGATGTACTTCTTGAATTCTCTATCAGCAAGAAAAAATGTTCCTTTATAGTTGTCTAACATAGCTTAACTCAACTCAGCTAGCCTTTATAGACACGATCCAGATTAGCTCACAGTTTGAAATAACTCGAACTGTGAATTTATCCGGGTCTTGCTTAGTTTGATGAGCTGTGTCGGAGCTAATCTTGACGGAATGTTTTTTAATTGCTTATAAATAGCTAACTAGAGGTTTTACTTTCATAAATAGCTGATTAAAGTTTAAAGGTCAAAAGCCATATTTATGTTCTAAAATTTTGTGCAATATTTCACTGCGGTTGCTTGCTTATATTAATTAGTTGTGTCTTCTCCCTACCCCCACCCCTATTTGCTAACAAACTGCTTCCCAAAGGCATCACACGACTAGGCTTTTTTGCCTTTTGATGACCTTTTGAGTATGTATATGTAAACCTCATTGAACAATGTTGTTTGTTTATACATACTTGAGAACAATTTATTATTATTATTTCACTGCGGTTGCTTGCTTATATGAATTAGTTGTGTCTGCTCTAATTATGAAGCAATTCTTTTGTGTGATTTCAGAGGGCAAACACGATGGAGTGTTCCAGGACAGACGATATTTCACATGGTAAGCACACTTCTGTACTCCTACGTATGCAGCTCTTCCACTTTTCGACACGGTTCATTTAACCCCGGAAATTAAAATCATAATTTTTCACCCCAGATAAGTTAACCCCACTTCGAAACCTATTCCTCAAACACCGCGTATCACACACACACACATATATATATATATATATATATATATATATATATATATATATATATATATATATATATATATATATGTAAAAAAAACTAAAATTTTGGGCGATCATTCTTATGCTGTAACTCCCATGAAACCATTAAAAAAACTGCAAAACTGCGCATAATCAAATGGTGATATATATAGCAGTTGAGTTTAATGATAAAATTGCTCATTTCAGTTGTTGTTTCTTATTTCAGCGCCAAGAACAAAGGTGTCTTTGTCAGCTTCAAAAAAATTGTCTTGTGCTACACTCATTAATGGACAATTTATTCTAACTCATTAAAATTAACTTTTAAAGGTTATTGGTTGATTTATCGAAATAAATTTTATTATGATTACTCTTGATTTGGCATACAATTTTTACTAAATAATATGAGCTTAAATGCTATGTATATTTAAACTTGATATCTCTGTTAATTGAGTTTTTGACAGTTGCAGTTTTGTTACAGCAACATTTCTTCGAAGTAAAATTTTGATCGCTAATGAAATTTAAGCGACAACCAGAATATTGAACGATGAACCAGAACGAAACAAAAAAAAACTTAATACAAAAAAAAACATCTTAAAACTAAAAAAGTGAACACAGAAAAATACTTAGGTGAATTATAAAATATCTCAATGTCATCTATCTTTGTTCGAGTCAAATCAGCTCTGTATTTTTCCGGTCTTATAATAAATTTTAGTCTATAAATTCTAACGTTGAGCTTAGAAATAAAAAATGACCAAAATTGTTTCAATTGACACTTCGTTTTCTAGTCCAGATGTTAAATATGAACTCAAAAATTATTAGGAACTCGTTGGTACGATCAGTTTCAAACGCAAGAGTTTTTCAGAGGGTTCGGTTATGCCGGAAACACTATCCAGGTTTAGGCCTCGACTGATGAAAAGACCATGCTTGACCAAAAAGTGGTATGAAAAGACCATGCTGGACTCAAAAAGCCCATGAAAAGAATTTAGCTGGACCTAATCGTTCAGCTAGACATTGGCTCGACCAAAATCTTTGATGCTGGACTTTATCTCGACTCAAATATGATGGTTCATTTTACCTCGACCAAATAAGTTCATGCTGGACCCATAAAAATTTACATTTGCACTCAAAATTGGCCTTTGCTTATAAGGTAGTCAACGGGTTTTTCTTGCAAATTTTTCAATGTTTGTCATATTTTCTCGAAAAACGAACTGTGCTATTATAAATATTTTTGAAAAACAATTTTTAGAATCATTTGAACTAAATCATAACACAATAAACTCATTGCTGATGAAATGTCGATTGTTAGAGTCTTGTTAACTAGTTGAATTAAGCCCAACAAGTTCGCTATATTGGTGAATTGCGAAAACTAATTTATCTTACGGTACAATGTTTCTTAAGATTTTTTGGCAAAAATCTACCTGTTTTTCGAAGGTGGACTGCCTGTTGAAACGCTGGTTTTGTATTGCTGGTAGGTGTTACACAACAGCAAAAAGAATTATAGAAACTCTAACTGTTATTAATCCCACAAAATGCAATCCTCGACTCATGAAGAAATCATGCTCGACCTCAATTTGCTATGAAAAGACCTTATCTGGACCATGAAAAGACTTTACCTCGACTTTAAGTAGGAGCTGGACTGTGAAATTAGAGTCAATTTTGGACCTATCCTACTAGAATTATAAAGTATTTTCATATGTCGAGGTTTAAACCAGTGTGATTTTATACGATTTGAACTGTCAATATATAACTTGATAAGGTTATAAGCTTTAAGTGGTTCCAGAAACCATTTGAAACGGGGATTTCTCGATGTTTTCGATTCTGTGCGCCAATTGAGGACATGAAACGCAAAAGAGCATTCAAAGTGCATCTTTCTGTAAGGGATCAAATATGTGACAGAGTTTCGACGCGGCGTCATCAACATTAAAATAGGTGGTCCAGAAATCAGTAATCAGGCATCAGTAGGACAAAAATTTTTTACGACAAAGATTACTAAACTGAAGTTCCACGATGAAAAATATCATTCAACAAATTTTTAACAATGAAGGTGAAACACTTGACTGCAACTTAACCAACAGCGAAAAAGATCGTAAGAAATTGACTTAATTTTTACTATGAGAACACTTCAAATATGTATACCATGAAATCGGGACAAGACGTGGCTGCTTACTGTACGTATAATTTTCACGTCGCGGCAGCGTGTCGTAAAAACACCAGGGACTGATCCAGAGTAGATCTGAATGTATTTCACACAAGTTTCCAAGGTTTAGTTGCTCAAGCCTCGACTTCTCTGATCAGTCCATTTCCCAGACTTGGCCCTCTGATTAGACCATCGTGCAACCCAAAGCCCTCTGATCAGACCGTATTGCGACCCAAAAAAGGATGCGACCATAGTGAGACCCAAAAGAACTCTGGTCAGAACATCGCGCGATAGCTGCATTTTTCCATTACTTGCCTCTCCCTCACTTTTTTCTTTGCGATTTCTATACTCCGCCGACAAATAGTAAGTACAGATATACAAGGTGCGAACTCGAAATAGTGTTACAGCATATAGACAACAAATTCAACAAACCTAAACCCCTGATACTCTGTAGAGATACAACTTTTCCTAATACAAATTTGGACATATCACATTTAGATACCAAGTGGGAACCAATTATTCTCAATATTTTGTTTCCAGAAATTACGCGCAACCCATGGATTTTCAATACTCGCGGTCAGCACACTCTTGATGTCAAATTCGAGCAACATCGCAGTCTTCATTCTATGACATACAATGAATTCAAGCACATACTCGATGTACGCGGCCATCTCCAGATAAAAAATGAAACCAAGTGTGCATTGCTTCCTCCAAAAGCCTTTTATAGCCACACGCGAGCCGACCATTCAGGCATAAAACAATATGTAAACGAGAATCCGTATACTGACCCTGCTGCTGGATGTGAGGTCCCGGGCCGAGGTGTCCACCCCTAATACACCGTTATTAAGCGAGATTAGGGTGTAAAGCGTTTCCACTCTTAAATAGCAGGGAAAAGAGTGTAAGAGTGTAATTTTAAGAAAATTACACTCTTTTTACACTCTTTACACTCTTCATTCCACTCTTTTTACACTCTTAAAAATTACACTCTTTTGTTCGATTTTTAGTGGGGACAAGAGTGAAAAGTGTAATTTTGAAGTGATTACACTCTTAGAAATACACCGCAATTTTTAAGAAATTACACTCTTAGAAATACACTACAATTACACTGTTTTGTCCACTTATTTCCTTCTTTTCAACGGGTGTAAATCTTATCCAGGCTCCGCACAAGGAAAAAAAATTACAGAAATTTGTGCTGCAATAATAAAAATTTGATCTACGTCTTCAACACAGAATGAAGAGGAGGAGGATACAGATGACAATGAAGCTTTTTTTGTTAGTTTTTTTGGTTTAGCTTGTTTTTGTTCTTCTTTCTGCAGTAGAAGAGACTTTTGCAGGTTAATGGCATGTATGATTCATCGCATAATGAGATTCAAATGCACCTTTTCAACGCCGCCGGTTGCAATCTGTTTGTTTCAATGTCCTTGATACCACTGAATCCTCGGCCCGGGGTAGTCGCTTGGCTCTGTCCGAGAAAGCCAGAAGACAACTCAGGATAGACATTAACCTGTTAAATATATGTTAGAGTAAACTTTGCTTCTGACTGTCCAGCCATTGATAGAAAAATGTGTTGTAGACAAAATGCAAGGATTTAGAGGCAGTGTAGTTTGGAAGTCCAAATAGTATTTTTCAGTCAACAGCCATGACACACGCGCACTTGATAATCACAATAAGTGATTCCTTTTTCAGTGTCACTGCACTGGTTGATGATCCAACAATTAAAAATCTTTGAAGAACCACAAACGCACTGCCCGACCGGTGGATCAGTTTTTGGCAATCTGTCATCCTCGTGGTGACACGGTGGCAATTCTGACCGACATAGGTGGTTTCACATTCACTACAAAAAAATTTATATAACACCTGACGGTAGATTTGAGGTTTTTATCGAAACTCACTCTACTTAAGCGAAGGCAAGCCAGTTTCATTTTCCTAGTCATAACAAAAACATTTAACCAAAATATCTTCTGTAGTTTTTCTTTCAATCGCAAGATTAATTTGCCTTTTTAACCAATGGTAAATTTTTCTAGGTGTATGAGGCTTTCTGTTTCCCATCACGAGTATTTCAATAGTTTTGTTTACAATTATAACAGTCCAGCTTTCAGGAAACTGGTTTTTCAACCATTTATCTTGATTTATTTTAAGTGCCTCGTCAAAATTTTCCCAATTTTTTGGGCACTGCAAAAGCTTATGCACAGTGCCTTGCACTATATATTTTTATTGTTACAAAGCGGGACAACTACCAAAATTTTAGAAATTTAAAGGTATCATTAAGCGTAAGGTACCATTTGCATGAAATTTTTTTTCATTGCTGACGGATATTATAATATCAAGAAAAGCCAGGTCGCCGTTTGCATCTACATTTTCTAATGTAAACTCAATGTATTATGCAATGCTTTTACTCTTTTGAGCAAACCTTCGCTTTTTGATTTTGTGTCAAATACAATAGCGTCAACATATCCCGCAAGAACCCGTCTCTTCAACTTGAGTTCTGTTTTGGGTAATTTGTTGCAGTGACTACAAAACCGCCCAATAGACCCTAATAATTTATAATCTTCATTGTTTATTTTCTGGCACTTTCCCTAAAACCAATTTCTGCATCATTACATTCAATTTCTTTGCTATTCCCAACTAATATTCTTGAATAAACTTCTTAAATCTCTCACTGGGATCTTTCTTCAAGCCTGATTCTGGAATACAACTTTGCTCTTTTCGTTTATCATCTTCAATCGAATTCATCCAAACGATTGCCATTATGACCGCCAAGAATGCAGCCATTGCTAGGCCTTCTACTTGACAGTACCATTTTTTGTTACATTTGGTGTGAACATTCGTCACAACCAGATTAAACGGAAGTTTTAATGTTAATCTCACTATGTCGGGAGCGTGGTCATTTGAATAGAGGAATGTTGGAGCTATTTCTTCGTTTGTTCATGCATAAACTGTTTACGTTTAAAAGACTATCGGTTTGATGTCATCAAGCAGAGATAGCTCAAGTTCTTTGCGTGCATCAAGTGAGGATGCTTGAATTATAGGGTACGATATTTTTGTAAGTTGTATGTACTCCCAGGAACTGCCAGAACCGGTCTCAGTGGCGTGTCTATTTTGTGAATTTTTGCTAAACCATATAGACCAGCAGGTTGTGCTCCTGTTGTTTGGAGTCGTAGTATATTTGTTCATTTATCAACTCCCGTTTCCTCACTTCTAGCAAACTGCTCTTGATTTTGTGTTTAACCTTTACAATTATGTAATCGTTCTCACCTTCCATTTTTTTAATAAATATTTTTTAATAACTTTGCACTGCTTGCTCAGAAAAAAACATGTTGGTTATCAAATTGTTCTACAAGCAGCGTTCAAGAAAACTTGTTCTCATTTTTGCTTTCATCATTTTTACCAAACAATTCGCGTGTTCTGAAGATTATTTCCATTTTTTAGGGTTTTGGAGAAGATTTCTCATCCAAACGACCGGCAGAATTAGAGAAGACGTCTGCATCCTTCACAACAAGGTCACCAGAACTGCGGACAATACCATTCGTGAGTAACCGGTTCGCTTCCTTAGCTTGACAATTTTTTCTGGATTTTCGCTGTTCTCGTCTGTTTTCTGTTTATCTCTACCTTTGTTCAATAACTGTGTGAGGTTGTCTAAGCGCTTCCTCACAACTTCCAGGGTGTGCAATTCTGGCGATACCTCCAGATGCAGGGCTGTGTAATGATTCAGACACGACGTGACTCTCCACGTTAACGCATTGCTTAAAAACTTTCAGCTTACAATAGAAAATCTGGATTCAAACTGCGAACTGGCTCTTCTTGATATGAAAAGCGTGTCAGCAAGCAAAATAAAATTTCAGGCATATGGTACCACGATCCTACTGATACCTCTATAATTCTAAACTTTCGTAGCTGTGCCCCATTGCAACACATGAAAAATATACTGCAAAGAACTGTGCATAGGTTTCTTTGTTGCCCGAGTAAATGGAAATATTATGACGAGGCGTGTACAACACATCATATGGTTGAACACTCAGTACACTGAATGTTGGACTGTAAAAATTGTAACCGGATAACTCGAAACACGTTTGGAAGGGAAATATAAAGCCACATTTACCAAGAAAAAAATATAGCATTCGCAAAAATAGTTGAGAGGAAAACCCCACTTTTAATACAATACAGTGACAATTTAAGCGCGCGATCGAAAGCAAAGTTAAGGAAGATATCTTGATTAAATTTTTATTACGTTAAACTTACTTTTTGTTACGACTAATTAAATGAAACCTTGCTTGTCTTCGCTTTAGTCAAGTTTCAATAAAAAAACTCAAATCTCCCCTGACGTTGTCTACCAAAATTCCTTGTAGTGGATGTCACGAGGATGACAGAGAACAAGAAATTCGATTCACTGGTCGGGCAGTACGTTAGCAACCGCTGTAGCTCTTCAAAGGCTTATTATTGACGGAACATCGACCAGTGCAACAACACTGAAAAAATGATCACCTTAGAGGCATTGCATATGAGTCTATGAAAACTGAATTACACACGCGCAATGGATACCGCGGGGCTGAAGCTGACATTCCAGTATCAGTCTGTTGTGTGAGTCGGCGTTTTCGAAAAAAAAATTTTACGAAAGAGGCCCGGAAAAAGCGGAAAATTACGCTCCTGTCGGAAAACAACACCTCAAAAATTAAGAAATGAAGAATTTTAACGACTTGTTCTGAACGTTGAAAATCAAAGATTTTTGAATAACTAAAATTTTGATATAAACAAGTGGATCAGTTTAAAGAACCCAAAAAAATTCAATCTTTGTAATAATCTATCCTTAAAATGATAATATACACAAACACCAGCTGAGAAAGGAAAATAAAAGACAGACAGCATTAGAAAACACACAGCTTATGACTAAAGTTGATGAAGCAAATTAATAGCTTCCCTTTTTCAACCACAGCTCCCATCGAAACATCAACAATTTCACATATTCCTTCTATCCGTGACCCATGAAAGCAGCAGAGGGAACTCCTCATGAGAGCAAAATTGATGATTTTTGTCCTTAGAAGTTGTATGATATCAGAGCAGCTGTCCTTTTTGTGCGCTGAGGGCTCTGACGCCAGTTGTTTCGACGCTTTTGAAGCTGATGGGCCAGATCCACCAATGCATGAAAAGACAAGCGGACAAAAATTTGCTTTCTCAACTTCAGTTATATTTTTCATGTTCGTTCATTTTATTAGACTCATAGTACATGTAGGCCTCCTTACTGCTTTCAGAGCAGTTTTTTTGCCAGCGGGTTGAATATTTTCCCATCAAAATAGGTGGTGTGGAACCTCGATTCCCAATGCCCGTCGGCCTTGATTTCCAATCTTGCATCATCATCAGTTGCCGTTGATTTAAGAGCGATGGCTTCCCCTTGCAACGGCTGAAGATGAGGTTCGATCTCGACATCATAACAAACATCACTTATCAAGTTCGCAAAGGAAGCACAAAGTTCATAATGTCTCGTGTGTGTGTATCCTCCTTTCAGGCAGTGGAGGGCATGTGCCACAGTGAAATTTTTTTGCATCCGTGTAGTGATAGCATCTTCACTGTGGTCCCAGGCATAGCAAGAGCCAATGTTATCACGAAATCCGCTTTGCGTTAGGTCAAAGTGAAGTCGTTTCATTGGCATAGCGTTCAACAAGCTTGATGCTTCCTTTCTATTAGCTAAATCAGGTACGCGAATCTCGTTCTTTTTCAATTCGTTCTTAATTCTCGTCTTTTTTTTTAATTGATAGCAGGCTCTTTCTCTTTTTTCAATTGTTGTATGATTTGTTAATGCCTTAGTTTAGCTTCGGGCAGAGATAGGGTTAAGGGACCTGACAGATGAACTGATTTCATATATTTTAAACTGATCATCAGGTTTAAGGATGTTAAGGCAACCCTCATTAATAAGGTCAACGAAAAGATATTCCGACATACCGGATTGTAGGCAGGACTCTTTAATAGATTGGGTAATAGCTAGTCGTTGATTGATTTCTCGGATTCATTTAACAGGTCTTCAATATTAGGTGTTCAACGAGTTAGGAAGTTTAATTTATGCTGAAACGATGAAGGTAACGGTTTATAAACTTTTAGTGGTGAAACATTGGCATGAGCGGCCAGCTGTTTTAACAACGGTTTCTGCGGTTTCATTGATCTTTCTACAAATTTCTTTTCTGAAATATGAGAACCTGTTACACTACCAAGTACTTCACAACCGTCTATTATTTCAACCTCTTCGTGATCAAAAATCTGCTGTGCTTTTTCGAAGAGATGCTCTTTGGTACTGATGTGGCATTTGTAGGACCATGTTAATGAATCAAAAAGTTTTTTCAAGCGATAAAGAGAGCCGACAGATTTGCTATCGTCCGCATACCACTTTTTAAACTGTGAAGCAGTCGCCAAGGAGTTCAATTAAGGGGATGATTGCAATAAATAATTTTTGTTGATGTGTTCTATTTTGGTTGAAAACACTAATGGGAGTAAAGTTGATAACCTGAAGATGCTAGGTAACGCTCTTTGATTTCTAAATTTTGATTTTTAATTTTTGATTTAGACTAATTGGCTTTTAATTTCTTTTGATATCATTTTTTGGTGTCAGATGACAATGGAACTGCGGGCTTGTCGGCTGGTGGTCTACAAATCTCCAGATGTCTCCAGATGCTCGTACACTTCAGTTATTCTCCCGACAATTACTTTTGGTTCGACATGTTGCTGGGCAAAGTAAAGCAGTTCAAGGCTACTGGGAATTATCAAAAACAAGTTACCCAAGTGCATTTGCAATTGCTATTCTACTGATTACTTGGTGAGACTCATTTATTTGGGGCTCATTCCTCTTCAAATGTTTACGCAAGTACTGGATCTGCTATCGCTATCGCAGGTTTTGTGGTTCTGAATTGGGTAAAGCCTGCGCAAGAAAAGAAAACTAGAACACAAGCGGTAACTGGAATAGTTCACTCGTGTTTTTTAGTCCACGTACAACTAGTCGACACCGTGCACTCGGGGGTCTTTCCCATTATAGCCCCCCCCAATGAAATTATATCCCCCGCATTATGTTATAATTACCATGATGGGGGGGCTATAGGTTATCTGACCACTAAGCTGAGGGGCTATAATGGGAAAGACCCCTTGGCAGATCCTGTGCGACTGCCCCACTCGCAATGACCAACAAACAGGAATCATTCGTGGACGATCGCGGAAGTCCCGTAGACGAAATCCACAACGACCTAAATTTGCTCATTTAAAAATGAAATCCGTCGCTAAAAAAAATCTATTGCAAGATGGCTCATAAGGGCCTGATAACCGAGTGGGTAATGGTTGTCTATTACGTCGTTGGACGGGGATTCAAACCCTTCATCGGTCGGACTTCTTGCACCCATAGACTATGCAGCTAGGACCCCTCTTTGAATTGCCGCACGTGTCGTTCAAGACCAATTTGTCAGACGATAGTCGGTTGTATGTTTATTTTCCTTTCCAAGACAACAAAACCTGATAAATCAAGCCTATTAGCGGCTGCTTTAAGGCGGGATTGAGGGGCAAAACAAGCTTGCTCCATCCAGTAAGGCCATTTCGGTAAGTCTCCAAAATTTTCGGATTACAGACTGCCAAGATTTTCCTATCTGTCTAAACTGTTTAACAATAAATAAAATTAGGAAATTCTTTTCAGGTCAAATGATACAATTCTTTTTATTACTTATTTCGTTAGTTGTCGCTGATGCACAATGTCCACCAGGCGTTAAAGGTGAAAGATGCGATATGTGCATGGACAATTTTTATAACCCCACACCCTCAAGTGTATCAATTTATTGTGCGCCTTGTGCATGTAACAACAATCATGATCCGTATTACCCTGGGGCTATGTGTAATAACATGACTGGCGACTGTAATCGTTGTGTGCATCACACAAAAGGAAAATCATGTGAAGTTTGTGATGACGATTTTTTCGGTGACGCCAAATCGAGAAGCTGTCAACGGTGTCATTGTAATTCATGTGGTCGCGATAGATGCGACCCTGTTTCTGGCGTATGCACATGTAAACAGAATGTAGTGGGGCAACATTGTGATGAATGTTTACCTGAACACTTTGGTCTAAATAGCTGCGAAGGTTGTAAACCTTGTGATTGTTCACCTACTGGCTCTTGGTGCAATGACTGCCATCCAGAAACAGGCAATTGTAAATGCAAACCAGGCGTTACTGGTAGAAAATGCGACCAATGCCTGCCCTCTTTTTGGTCATTCTCTGAAAATGGCTGTATACCGTGTCAGTGCCCAAACCAAAGGTCAGTTAACAAGAGGGTGATATTTTAGAACTCAAATAAATGATATCACAGAATGTGAGCCATCATACAACTTCGTAAGGCTGTCACAATTATTTTGAAAGGGTGCATTGTTCCCACATTTTTTTTATAGCTGCGAAGCTGTAAGCTGAGCGTAGCTATATTGCGGTGCTCTTGGTTTTTTACAATTCAAAAAAATTGAATTGTATTGGGGCGCTGTCTTCTTTTCTAATTTTTTTCGCTCTAATTTTAAAGTAGAGTGAGAAAACGGTGTTTGAACAAAAATTCGCTTTCTCGCTAGTGGTTTTTGTTCACATGCGGCAATTTCACTCTGATTTTTACTGTTTTTTTCGATTTTTTGGATCGAATTTTATTCTAAATAGTTTTCCCAATCCTTTCACAGCTCATTCTGGACTTAATTTTTTGTTAGAATCAAAATTACATATCTCACTAGTGGTTTTTTGTTCTCCCTAGCAGCATTTTGACATTGATTTTCTGTTTTTTTTTGTTTTTTTTTTCATCTGATTTTTTTAGAGATGTTTTTCCAAATTCACCCATTGTCCGTTCTAGGTCTAGTTGTTTGTTAAGTCAATGAAAATTCTTTGAACTGTACATCAGGACTTGTCCTGCTATGTTTTTTTTTTGTCTGACGCTCTTTTTTCGTTTTACATTTGTTCACACAGCAAAGTTGAAAAAATCAAATTTTCTGAATGACTTCTTCCTCTCACTAATGGAATTTGCGCGCGTGACGTCATTTCTCACTCGTTTTAGCAAAAGTTTTTAGGTTATTTGCGTGATTAGATTTTGATCATACGTGACTTACCTCACTCAATAAAATGACTTTTGCACTTTAAAACTTAAGTTTAATTTAAATTAGTTTAAGGTCAAAGGAACTCATATGTGCAGTAAAGGTCTCTAATAAAAGGCTTCTGCGGAATGAATTTCAACAAGCTTAATTAATTTATCGCTGAATGTTTTTTACCTAGTTTTTTGAGCGACGTCGATTTTGTTTTCAATTTAGATCTGTATCTGTTTCTATCTCTATTATATGGCACGCAGGTCTATTCTTTCGCGGCTATTCCGCTAATCTGCCGGCTTTGTTTCAAAATGGAAGTAAATTTTCATTGCTTGAACTTCCATTGAATATAATTTCCAGCTCGAGTAGTTTGAATGAAAAGTTAAAACACGCACGTGCAAGTTTTACAATGCCTAAAGTAGCGAGTGCCAGAAGTTGAAATGCCAGAAGTTCCTATATACTTAGCCAGAAGTTGAAATGCCAGAAGTTCCTATATACTTAGCCAGAAGTTGAAATTTTGAAAAATTGACTCCAAAAAATCTAAAAAGCGTTCTTTATTGAAAATTAATTGTGCAATTATTAAATACAGCTCCAGTAAATGAAAACGTATTTGGTATGTCAATTTGAGACATAAAACCATGAAAATCATTGTCCTCCAATATCTGATTGTGTTATCTACACGTTCGTTGATAAATATTTGAATCATCATTGCAATGTTCTAGAGAGTGCTTGAGTGATATTCCTCCCCTTTAACTGTTCGAATTTCTTGAAAAGGTTTTTTTTGCGTTTTTTTGCTACTGCTTGTTGGTGCATATATTTCTTTCCCCTAACAGTATTTTGATTTTGGGTTTTTCATTATGTAATGTTAATTGTGCTGTTTCTGGTTTACATGAGGATGAGAGTTCTGATGGATGGGAGTGGGGGGTTGGGTGGGCTTGCAAAAACGAAAAATCCCGGGGGATTGAGAAACGGAAAAAATCCCTGGAATGAATTGACAAAGGTATTGGTCGGCTAGGTCAAGACTCCTCGCGAAAATCATAACCATAGATGTCCCAAAAAATTCTTTGTCTTCTCTTTTTTTAACCTGAATCCATCGTTTTCACATTCTCTAATAATCAAATCTTGTCACATGTTGTTTTTACAAGAATGGAATCATCATCGGTCATTCTTTTTCAGCGAAAATTGGCTCTTTTTTATATAAACAGAAAAATCAAAGAACAACGAAATTGAGAAATTGTTTTGTTCCTATAGTGCTTTGGAAAAAAAGAGCCATTTGTCTGCGAAAGTGATTCTCCTTTTCATCAATCGGAAGAAAACTCCTATTTTGATTGTTTAATGGGTTAAAATCACTTCCGCAAAGCTTCCGACTGAACTTGCACAGTGCTTGTTTTAAAATGGTTACGTGACTCTGCTTGAAGTCCCTGAGAACTTCTGGGGTTTATCGAGAACCGCGAAGCGGTTCGAGATATAATGTCAGAATTTCAAAGTGATTTCTGCAGAGTCACGTAACCATTTTAAAACAAGCACTGTGCAAGTTCAGTCGGAAGCTTTGCGGAAGTGATTTTAACCCATTAAACAATCAAAATAGGAGTGTTCTTCCGATTGATGAAAAGGAGAATCACTTTCGCAGAAAAATAGCTTTTTTTCCAAAGCACTATAGGAACAAAACAATTTCTCAATTTCGTTGTTCTTTGATTTTTCTGTTTGATATAAAAAAGAGCCAATTTTCGCTGAAAAAGAATGACCGCTGAAATCAAAATCGCAATTCAGCAAAATCACAATTCATTGGATAAACTGACGGGAAATTAACAAGCGAGATTTGAGCAATCTATTAAATAATATACTCTTTTTCAGGAGAGCCATTTTTGAAGCGCAATCTATTAATATAACGGATCTTTGTCAGAGCCATTTTGCAGATCACTTCTTGAAAACTTTAAATCTGTTCTGGAAGAAGCCCAGATTTTTGCTCGAAAATAGACTTAAAGTTTAGATCATGTGATATAAATAAACTTTTTCGGACTTGCATAATCTATTTGGCAGATTGCAGTTCCGAGTTAAAAAGCAATAATTTGCAACATTAAAATAAGCAGTAATTTGCGACCTTATAAATAACATTAAAATGTGATGAGAATTTCTGGAGGTGTGACAAGCCATTTAATAAATATCATCACTAAAACAAAACTTGATCTTGCTGACTATCAAAACCTCTATTAACTAATGAAAACCCTCGAATTTTCTGCTCTAAAGCTTAATTTATTATGTAATATGCATTTTGAAGCTTAATTTAAACTGCGTTTCCCTGCAGATGTTCATGAATTATAAATCGTTAGTAATTTAGTTCTGGATTTAGGTCGTGCCCTGGGGTGTTGTAGCTCCTTTTCATTTTTTGTTAAAGTTCGGTTTCTTGTGGCGCCTTCAATTGCAGCAGCCATAGTATAGTCAAGTCCATTGTGTGTCTGGATCGAACTTTGATTGGAGTAATTTGGAGTAAACTGCGGTCAGTCTTATTTCGTCGGGTAGGTGGAATTTATCTTCTGCTTCCTCCTAGGGAAGTTCCATTGAAGTTTGCCAGTTTTGTTGCCCTTGTCCAGAAGTCATTTTCCTGTTTCAGTTTTTTTTGAAAATCCGGGTACAGAAGGTTGGTGCGCCTTTACTTCTCATAAATGATTCATTATTTGCCGCTTTCTGAACACAAGAGGGCCATTCAATGTCGTAGGGATTGTCTAGGAGGTCAAGGAAAACTAGGAGGACATGCTGTTCCAGACAGGGGTAGCAGGTTGTCTCTTCACTCTGTTCTTTTACGTCCCTTGATAGGTTTTGAGAATCCAAGCGGTTGCTCTCTCCTGAACGAAATCAAGAGTTTTTAGATCTCCTCTCGAGGGTTTCCAGAGGACACATCCGTATGTCAGGATGGGGACAATGTTACCCGTGTACAGGTCTCTTTTTGATTGCCTTGACGGTTAGTTTTTCTATCAATATCTCACGACACACTTGTCGAAAGCTGTATGAAATCTAGATAGTGGCAAGCGTTTTCTTCAGGTTATTTTAATAGTGTACATGATCATCGACATGACATTGAGATTTGAAAACGTTGAAAGCGGTCGTTGACCTTCAGCCAAAATGATGTTCTAAATTTTTCTTGCGCTGCAACTGTGTCTTAATATTGACAACTATAAAGCATAAGAACTTTGTATTCAATTCTCAATTCCCGTTATTCTGTTAATTCGTACAGCATTTGTTATCATTATATCATCATTTGATGGATTCAATGGATGATGCAAGTGGAAACCCACGCTCTTCAGGTCTTGTGAGTAAAAAGTACACAGAAGACGAGGTAAATACAATAGTTTCGGGGTTGGAAAAAGTTAAAAATTGTTCTCAAAAACAATCGGAAGAAATCGATCACCTTAAAGAGGTAACAAAAAATTTGAACGACCGATTGCGCAATCAAGAGCGTTATACAAGGAAGGATTCCATTATTATCGTAAAACCCCCATTGGATGCGAGAAAATGTAACGATGTGACTGCAGAGGCACTGAAATTTTTTCTCAAGTTTTTTTGAAAATTCACATTCCCTTTGAGAACATAAAGGCTTGCCATATACTGCCCAACACTGGAAACGCGATGCAATTGCCGTCGGTAATCTGTAAATTCTTATATTTGATGACAAAAACAACGTCTATTCCAAAAGATGGCACCTCAAAAAGAAAAACAATCCCATCAATAGAAAAAACATCTATATCAACGAACCCCTCCCAGAGATTTAAGCCAGTATAGCCAACGAAGCTAAAAAACGCGACATGATTGTGTCATTACACAACTGTGTAGTGTCAGTGCTGGATGAGAACGGCATAAACAAACCAAAATTTATGAGAGTCAACGAACTGGAGGATCTTGATAGAGTAAATGCGATTAAAAGAAAACAAAACGACAACAACGAAAGGCCGCACAGGCAATCAGAGGATAACATAACGTCTCCGCCCAAGAAAAAACAATTTGTCGATAACAAGAACTGAAAAAAAACAATAAAAAACAAGTTTGAGCTCAAAATCAATTCTTTGTGTTTGCTTTGACTGTTGATTTAATTTGAAATACTTATCGTCACAACGACGGAGATGTTCAATGGAGCCGTTAGGGATGTTTTTTTTCTATTTTAAAACATTCAAAAACCAAAAACCGTTTCTCATTTTTTTCCCTATTTGTTTATTTTTCAGGCTGAGTTATTCTCTGCTTGCGATTTCCGCAGGCCGTTCTTTGCCTAACCGCGAAATACGCGACTAACAAAGGCAATGAATGTGAGGAATAACTCGGCTATTGCAGTGTCTATTTGCGCTATCCGCGAATAAACACTTGCTTTCTTTTTCCAAAGGTAAACCTAATTTGTTTATTTTTAAAAAGAAGGGGAGGGGAGAAACGTATAAAAAAGGTAAAGTAGGACCTATCAGCAACGTGAATACATGTTCTTATGCAAAACTACAGCAAACCAAAATCAAGGCCAGTTGCAGTTATTAATTTAGTTGTTTCCTTTTTACATTCTCCAAATTTAGACAGACAGATTATTTTAAATAGCAAACTATTTTTCTACAGAACATACATTCCCTTCAGAAAAACTTTGATCTGCTAAACATTCATTTAGAAATTTTAAAATCTAAATCTATAGCCCTTTGCCTGAGAGAAACTTGGCTTAAGAACCACTACGAAACGTAACAATTCCCATTGAAAGAATACCAAAAACTATGCAGTTGTGAGAGAAGGAAAAAAGGGGGTGACGTAGGAATTTTTGTAGTGAACGATTTGGATTTTACTGAAGTGAAAAGATGCGATCACAACGATCTGCAGGCCCTTACAATAAAGATCAAAAACACGATAAGTAGCTTTATCTGATTATTACTTGTATATATTCCACCTAGAAAACAAAACATTTTGAATTTTCAAAGGCTAGAAAATTACTTAGATACCTTACCAATTAATCCTGAAGATAAGCATATACTATGCGGAGAATTCAACATTAACTTTTTGGTCAATAGTGCAAACTTCCGGAAAATAGTCACTTTGCTGGCAGGAAATAACCTCTCTATAGTTGAAAGCATTGAACCAACTCGGGAAACCTCGAGCAAGAAATCAACACTGGATGCGTTTTTTTAAAACACTTTGTTTTCTGTGCACACTACTGATTCAGGCATTTCAGACCATCATGCAGTAACACTAACTCGTCCAACAGGCACGAAAAGTTTACAACAATATGAGCCAAATTAGAGAACCGTAAATTTGTCGACCTGAAGAATATCTTGATGGACAAATTGAAAGTAATTACCTGTAATGGTAGTGAATGATCCCCGATAAGGCTTTTTGAAAAACTGCATGAATTTTTGATTAATACCCTAGACCAATATTAGATTCAACTAAAACTGGATTACAAAAACATGGATAGGTAACCAGGTGAAAAGTGCTGCGGCAAAAATAGTTACTGGGAAATTTGTGTCTACAAAACCCAGATAATAATGTTCTGCGAAATGATTACAAGGCTCAATGCAGATTTGTCAGAAATCTAATCAAAACAAAAACTAAAACATTTTTGCCAAAATAAGATAGAGAAAGAAGCAGCTTATCTCATAATGAACTAGCTCTCTTCAATGAAACATCGGGCAAAACGCTAACGGCTCACCACATTAAACAAATAGTAGAAAACATAGAAACGTTTAACACTTTTTTCGCAAACATTGGAGTAGAGCTAGCAAAAACGTTTGATACAAAGCAGAGATAAGAAATCGAAACTAATACAAATACCATGTTCTGTTTCCCAATAACCAGTTCCGAAATCATTGGCATACTGCGAGTTCTTCCATCAAAGTTTAGTTTAGACTGCCACGACATAAATTACTTTTTTCTCAGAAAAGTTTCTCGGACAGTTAGTCCACTTCTTGAAACTATAGTGAGTGTCTGAAACACGGATTATTTCTAAATGCACTTTTATTGATCTAAAAAAGGCTTTTGATACAGTGAACCATGAGCTACTGCTGAAAAAGTGTGAACACTACGGACTCCGAGGAACTGTACTGAAAATGCTTGAATCCTATCTGAAGGACCGACTCCTATATTTTAAAATAGGAAAAGTTGAAGTTTAAAATGAAAATCGATAAATATGGAGTCCCACAAAGATCAATTCTCGTTCCACTGCTTTTCATTATCTACCTAAACGAAGTTCCAACTCTAAAATCAAAAAGGCAAATTATACTTTATGCTGACGATACTGTTGTTTCTAATAAAGGTAGTATTGAGACTGTAGGAAAAAAGCACGATGCCGCACTAGCCGCAGTTGCGAGCTGGTTTTATAAAAACAAATTGACAATTAACACAAAAACAAAACACATGGTGTTTGGAAAAGGACGCAATTTAAATCAGCACAGAAGGACAATTGATCGAGCAGAAATTGAACAAACCAGCTCTTTTAGGTATCTAGGATTAATATTAGACGACCAGTTGAAATTCAAAGATCATATTAACTACGTCAAAGAGAAGCTTTTAAAATTTTGTTTTCTTTTTTACCTATTACGCCTTATTTTTACAAGAACACAGCTTCTACGAATTTTTAAAATATATGTCAAAGCAATTATACAATACGGAATTTTAATAATACCAATAATATAATGAAAGAAGCAAACATAAAAGATTTTTGCCATACATTTTTGAATCTTTATATAATTGGTAACCAGAACTTGCTAGGCAGACTCTTTTATGCTCATTAGAGCAAAAATTTTTGATTGCTACATACACAGTTTCTGCAATAGTTAACCTCTACTAGATAAAATAACTTCATTTTTAAACTTTTCATTATTTCAACTAAAATTGCACAACTCTTCTGTGAGGCGCCTGAAAACAAACCAGATTGGTTTTAATGGCGACCTTGTAGTGTCGCAAATTGTAATCGATTGTATTTGTACAATGTATGTTTTTTCTTGCTACTATTTTATGATAACGGCACTACGAACAATTTATTATTATTATTATTATCTGAGTGATGGTGGACTTGCTCTTCGTGAAATCAAACTGTTTCGGAGAAATTTTGGCGGCAGAGTGGGTGTGAGCGTAAGCAGAAACAAGGTCTCCGAGTTTTTGAGATAACAGTATGGTGATTGGCCGGTAGTTCACAGATTGTTTGTCGACATCTATTTGGCTGGGTACTACGACTCCATTCCTCCATGCTTGCGGGTACTTTTTTGTTGGCGATGATATTGAAGAGGAATGCTAGAGATAATGCTAAAATCAAGTACCAAAGCAATTGCAACATGGTCATCATTAAATTGCAGGTATTTTTGGGGCTCGGTTTTGATGAGTTTTTTTTGTTTGAATTGACTTTTGTTTCTTACTTCAAAGAATGAAAAAAAAGGTAGATCGCAATCTAAGCTGTCTTTCAAATTTATCATGGAGGCAACCCTAATTTTGTTTATTCCTGAGAAATACTGTAGATGGTCAGTTACAAAGTTTGTGGCTGATTTTTTTCTGCCAGATTTTTTTCCTACAAGGAGGATGTTGCTCAGATTTCTTCAGTTTTTCTAAATGTTGAAGTTTTTACTTGAAAAAAATCAATTCATATAGATAATAAAAATCATTTAATTGAAATATCAGTTGTTGATGATATTTAGTCAGCTGGTCATTAATCAGTCTGATGTACACATATAACAGCTGTCAATGAAATTGATGGTTAACTGCTCTTGACGTTAGTTCTTAGATCCTATCGGTCTTTTTATAGCTGCGAAGCTGTAAGCTGAGCGAAGCTATATTGCGGTGCTCTTGGTTTTTTACAATTCAAAGAATTTGAATTGTATTGGGGCGCTGTCTTTTTACGACTCGAAGAGGCGTATTGGAGAAGTCCTTTTTACAATTCAAAGAATTTGAATTGTATTGGGGCGCTGTCTTTTTACGACTCGAAGAGGCGTATTGGAGAAGTCCTTTTTACAATTCAAAGAATTTGAATTGTATTGGGGCGCTGTCTTTTTTTTAAAGATCTGTTCACTCCTATTTTCATGATTTTGTTCACGCGTGAATTTTGAAGCGGGAAATGAAACGCGTGAAAAAATTTGGAGTGATTTTGTTGCTGAACATAATGAAGAGTGGAGTGAAAAGAGAGTGGTTTTTTTGTTCATATCGCTGTTTTCTAGAGAGCGAGAAATTGAGGTGTGAAAAAAAATTCTGTAAGCGAGTGAAATTTTTTGTTCACGTGCGGCATTTTAAAGCAGTTTTTTTTTAGTTTTTTGGTAAAGAGGTTTGGTTATAATTTTTTTTTAACTTTAGGCTGGTTTTGGCAGTGGTTTGAAGGTTTCTGGAAATTTATTTGAATTTTGTGCTAATTCGGTAGTTTTTCATGTATTTTGATGATTTTCGGACTAAATTTTGCGATTCTTTGACTTTTGTTTTGTTTCACTGCCTCAAATGGGTACTGAAAATAGCCCTGTTACTTGAGCAATTTTTAGTTTACAAGTGGCTGCAGTTTTGTTGATTTAAAGTATTTTTTTGTTGAAAAATATGACGAAAAATGGCAAAAATTGGAACTGTTTTTCTTGATTTTTTTTGCAGTTTTTCGTTTTTTTCTGGAGTTTAGACAAGTTTTTTAGCCTATTATGGCTTGCCTATTGTTGTGCGAGCATTTGGATACCCTATTTGGTGAAAATAATTTTTCTTTGAATTTAGGTGCTTTTGTAATATTAAAAAATTTCTAAACTTCCAGTTTTTTAGTCAAAGTTGTTTGTAAGAGCTTTTTTTTCATATTTTGGCTTAAATCATTTCTAAAATTTCTCAAGAGTGGTTTTAGTACTGGATGTGTTGACAAAGTAATTTTTGCAGAGATAGTTAAATCGGGATCTCAAGTTATGACAAAATTTGATCAGATTTTGTATCATATTTTAATAGATTTGATTTTTACTTTTTTTGTATTACGGTTTTGTTTTAAGATAATCCTAAATTAGTGGAGGCACGTTTTGTCTGATGAGTAGTTGGATGGCATTTAAGTGGATTTCCACTTCGAGTCGTTTCGGGAATTCTTCCGGTTATATTGTTTTTTAAGATCTGTTCACACATTTTCATGATTTTTGAAGTCAAATTGGAGTAGTGATTTTGGTCACGCCGAAACAGGAAGCGGAGCGAAAAAGCGAGTGGTTTTGTGGTGTGAAATTTTTTCGCTCTAATTTTAAAGTAGAGTGAGAAAACAGTGTTTGAACAAAAATTTGCTTTCTCGCTAGTGGTTTTTGTTCACATGCGGCAATTTCACTCTGATTTTTACAGTTTCGATTTTTTGGATCGGATTTTCTAAATGGTTTTCCCAATCCATTCATAGTCCGTTCTTGGGCTAGTTTTCTGTTTAGTCAATGAAATTTCTTTGAATTGTACGTCAGGACTTGTCCTGCTATGTTTTTTTGTTTCGTCGTTTGACGCTCTTTTTTCGTTTTACATTTGTTAACACAGCAAAGCTGAAGTCAAATTTTCTGAATGACTTCTTCCTCTCACTAACGGAGTTTGCGCGCGTTACGTCATTTCTCACTCGTTTTAGCAAAATTTTTTAGGTTATTTGCGTGATCAGATTTTGATCATACGTGACTTACCTCACTCAATAAAATGACTTTTGCACTTTAAAACTTAAGTTTAATTTAAATTAGTTTAAGGTCAAAGGAACTCATATGTGCAGTAAAGGTCCCTAATAAGAGGATTCTGTGGAATGAATTTTAACAAGCGTTATTAATTTATCGCTGAATGTTTACCTACTTTTTGAGCGGCGTCGATTTTTTTTCAATTTAGATCAGTATCTGTTTCTATCTCTATTATATGGCACGCAGGTCTATTCTTTCGCAGCTGTTCCGGCAATCTGCCGGCTATGTTTATGAAATTGTGTCTTCGTTCAAAAGTTAAGTTTTTGCTCCTTTAATGGGGCTTTTATTAATGGCTCTCAAACGAATTCTTAAGAAATCATTGGGTCTGCTGATGTTTTAACGATTTTTCGCTCGCCTGAACGATTTGACTTTTGTTGTAAGGATGGAGATAAATTGATGAAGCTCGAAGTCATTAAGTTGCTGTGCATAAAAATCTGCGCATGATTTTATTACAAAATGACTTAAATAAAAGTTTACCCTAGAAATTTGTGAAACGGCAAAATTTAGATAGGCAGAATATGTGGGCAGAATTTAGTCCAATTCAATCTCGGTAGGTTTGGACCCAGCCACACTTTGCCCTTTTCCGCAGTGATGCTGGCCTACCAAATTTAAGCTAACCTGAACCAAATACTGCTCTATTCAAGTAATTAGATGGCATGTCTTCCAACGCTAGCCATTTTTTTAACTCATTGGGAATGACCTTAAGTCATTTGAAGTCTTTCTTTCAGTCAACGACACCAAAAAATTTCAGCACGGGACGGTTTGCATATTAATAGATCTTTTACATTTGCTTTCGTTTTACATTTTGTTCTCTATCAGAGTATTCTGTTTTTGGTGGTCTAAAAACTCATACATTTTTGATAAAGTTCTTATGGTGTCCCTCTTTTTCACCCCTATTTATGTAATCCCGATTTATTCACCCCGCTATCATTTAACCCCTCGATTATTTCGACGATTTTATTCCTTTATATAATAAGGACTATTAAATTAGCAATATAGTCATTTGGCTATAACTTGCAGGCAGTGGCCATGCCTCAGCGGCCCGTGGGACTTGATATGAAACTATCACAAACGAGCATGGGATTAAGTTATCCATTTAATTATGATAAAACATGACTTGAATGTCGACTGTGAATTGGCGGATGAAATGAAGAGTGGTGAAATATAGGGGTTAAATGATATGGGGTTGAAATATGTGGGGTTAAATGAATCGGGGTGAAAAGGAGTAGAACCAGCTTTTATGAAAGTCTAAACATGTAGCATAATTAACTACTCTCAGACGAATTTTGTATCATTTTTTGACTCTGGTTTGTCATTCAATGCAATTTTCAGCTTGATTGTCTTTTAATTTATGACTTTTTTATGACATTTTCACGCTTGAATTCTCAATTTTTGCGTCATCTAAGTTGTCTTCATTCAGAAATTTAAGCAGCTGAAATCAATTGGTGAAATTTTAACACTAAGCGAAAAATCAACAGTACTTCAAAAATGGTTATACTTTTCGTCTTTGTAGTGGATTAAAGTAATCCTCAAACATCATTTTAGGCCCTTATCTGTTTGAAGTAGACGTCAATTAACCCCCGTCGACCCTTGTTTGGAGCAATTTGTCCGGCCTAAATCGGTTTTTAAGTGTAAATTTTACTGATTGGTAATTTGTATGTTTCCAAGATCGTCAGCTTGGTTGAATCAATTTCATTAAAAATGAAATAAAAACTGTGGTTGAAATAATAATGTGGTTAGCTTGAAATAAAAAATATTGTCAAGCTTTGCCCGAACCTCTCCAACTTCTAATTTTTCGCACCAAAATAAAATTAAACTGCGAACAAATTACTTATTAATATTCAGGAGCTTCAGTTTTAATTCAAAATGATTTTGAGAATTCGCCTAACTGAACCTCTGGAACTTGTATCGTAGCAAGAGAAGGCGTTATGAGTCACTCCAATACTCTCCAGTGAGGTCTTGGGATCTTTTAAAACGTTGTTTACTAATTTTTTTTTGTTTGACAATTTTGAGCCTTCCGCTCCATTTTTTGGCCTCGAAACTGCTATTTTTCAGGTAACGTTTCAATGCATACTGACTTCAAGTTGAATTTTCTATTTTGTCCACGAAAACTTGGCATCTCGTAGCGTAACAACTTGGTTAACAATGAAAGAACAAAGCGGTTTAACCATCTTTTTTTGTTTGAGCGGAGAAAATGAGACTTAAATTTCTCTTAAAACTTCTAAATTTCACTCATCTTTTTCACGTCTTATGAAGCTCGAATCATGCTTTAAAAACAGGAATCATACTGTACGTAGCTTTTGGTGGTTTTTGTTCAAAATTATTCCAAATGAGAAAAATTAATCGCTGTTTTCGGCTCATTTTTGTGAAAACTTTTTAGCTTGTTTGAAATGTAGTCATTAAAATGTTTTGCTTTCTTAGTGTAGCTAACTTTACCTTGTGCTTACAGACCATGTGATCCTGTAACTGGAGATTGCTTGCCGTGCGGTGAACGCGAGAAAGAGACGTCGTGTGGTTGTGTTGGATGTGGGCCTTGCGTAGAAACGTTGGTCAGTTTAGCCGAGCTAAACATACTGGTGTCTCTGAAAAACGCTTTGTCAAGCCTTAATGAAACAGCTTTGAGTGCGTCAATTTCTCGGGCTCTGCAAAAGTATTACGTGACCTTCTCTGACCTCGAGGTTAGCTATATATGCCTGTATTGTTTTTCATCCAAAAATTGTGGTACTCATTTAAAGATCACTAGCAGGTCCAGAAAAGCAATCTAAATAAATTTTTTTCAAGAACGTTCTAAAAACTTTGGACAAACAAAATGTGAGCATCGCAAAATTAATTTCATTGATGCATTTACCGAGAACTAAAAAAATTCTATACGATCCTGAAGTATTGAAAAAATAATCCCGCAAAAATAAGGAAAATGAGCGCAATGATCACAAATATTAAGCAAAACGGCTAAATTTTTATATAAATAAAAGTTTTGTGTTCTGTTCTGATGAGAATGAAACATCCGACTAACATCCAAAGAAACGCCCTCGAAAAGATTTAGGGGATAAATCCAATCTGCATTGGCGGTAACTTAAAAACTACTTCAAGCAGCTTAAAGCAACATCAGAACCTCCGATAAACTACTATTAACTTAACTTGGTCCACATTTCACTCTTTCGAAAGTAAAAATGGTGCTCGAAAACGAGAAGTAGAAAATCGTGAATACAAAGGCGAAACAATTATATCACAAATCAAGATCTGTCAACCAAAAACATTGCTTGAAAAATTTTGAGGGAAAGCAATTAACGGATAAATCATTCGATCGTGAGCGCAAAATCGTGAACATTCCGAAGCCAACAAAACTACTTCGCAAAAGTTGAAAAAGAGTAGTTTAACCTCAAATGATTGCAACCAACATATTGTTGACGAAATAAAAAGAAACCAAGTAAAGCCCAAAAATCGCAATACCCTTATTTTGCATCTATTTCTAATTGACATTTTTTCTTGCATCCCCGTTTTTTCTTTGCGGCACGTGATTCTTTTGCCAGCCGGATTATCGGTCATTGACTTTTTTGCATTTAGGTGAATGACTGTTTTGCCGTCTGCGCTTTTTCGGACATTGACGTTTTACGAGGACAATTTTTCGGTAATTGACCTCTCGCATCTTCCCTCTTCACCATGCTGCTCGAGCGCCCATAAACATGCTCTTCGATAGATCTTAAACATGCTCTTCAGAGGCCTCTTAAACGTTCTTTTTCGCCTTTCGTTCGTAAACATGGTACCCTATTAGCAGTCATCGGTTTAATATATAGTATAAGTGGTAGATAAATTTATGAGAGCAATGAAAATAAAGTCAATTTTAAAAAATACGAGAAGTTCTTATTCATCGTACAGGGTTATATCGAACGCAAAAGAGTGGCCATTGCCATAGATGCCTGAAAATTTCAGCAGCATGACCAAGATTTCGTAAAGTGGAGCTTATAATATAGACCATTTTAATACTTCTGAGAATTTAAATGGTGCCTAAAACCCCAATCATTATATTGATAGTTTATGCAAAATGTAAAACATGACCGATCAATGTATTTATCGTAGAGGGTTGTGAGTGGTATCATTAAAAGCCCGTCCAACGTAGAGTATGTATTTAAAGAGATTTTTTCGAATTTCATTTTTTAGAGCGAGTTATCGTGGTTTAAATTTTTGCGAGTTTTAGACCGATTTGCGTTATTTTTATTCACATTTTCCGTTATTTTTGACTAAAATTTCGTCAATTTTGCTCAAATATTAAAACTGATAACAATAATACTGTTGATTTTTTAAAAGACAAACGTATTGTTGACTATTTGGATTACTTTTTTGGCTAAAATTTTTGCTAATTTTTTTCAAAATTCAGCCTTTTTCATCAAAAATTGCTCGAATTAGGCTTCTTTAGTCCACTTTGAATAACTTTGCCGGAAGTACACATCCAAAACCAACTAACACAATCTTTCTAAACTACAAAGGGAGCTAGTCCTATTTCCCCTCTCTTGAGAGTAGTCTTGAATTGAAATTTTGCCGTTTTTTGCTCACTTTATTCTAGGATTATCAAAAACACAGCCTTTATTTTTGATCTTTCAACTAACACATTATCTAGATCTATAACATTCGAAAAAATTGATTGTTTCTAATGGACAAACATCAACAGCAAGGCTTGTTTTGGTCCAATCTCTGGCTGTTGCAATTCCAAAAACAGTTCGGATTGTAATCAGGTCTATTTTTTTAAAACAAATTTCGGTCTTTATGTTTTAAAGAAAGAAAAATTCAATTCATAGCTCACTGTTGATAGGTCCATTTGGTTTCTTATGTATTTCCAAATTGATGTATCTAGTTTCTTTACTCCAAAGATTATGGTCGTTTTGACTTTTAAAAATATTTGATTTCTAAATAAACAATGTCTGATTGAACTTTGCCAATTTTTTCTATTAATTTGGTCAGCTTGTTAGCACGTTTTGTCATATTATCACATTATTGACAGTTCACAAGTTACATTATTTGCGATCAAAATAGTGCACAATTGAACTTATAAATGTCTTTTGTGGCGTACACTATGGTTTTAGCGGCTTCGACACCCCTTTCTCGAAGTAGTTAAGTGAATTTTTTTACATTTGTTTTCACTGTCGTTTTTACTTGTCTTTTTAATCGTTTGGCTGGAATTTCTCTGGATAGTGACAGGTCTCATTGGTTTTTTATGGAGGAATAGGCGAGCCTATAATCTAATTTCAGGAGATAGCTGATGGCTTTCATGACTTTGAAAACAATAGGTTTCGAAAATTAAAAACTTTTTAACTTCACATTTTTGTTCATTTTTGTCTAATTGTTGCGTAATCTCGTTAATTACAGGTCACTTGTGAAATAAAGAATTCGTCATTATTTTACTGGCTTCGACACAGGTTTTTTGCAAAAAGTAAACTAATTTTTGATTTTTGTCTATATTTGTCGTTCTTTTTGTGGACGTAAGACATATTCTGAGTAATTACAGGTCTCAAGCGCTTTCTTTGGACGAATAAACGAACCTATTTTTGTGTTTAATGGCTTTCATGACTTTGTAAATAATTGTTTTCGAAAAATGCAAAAGTAGTACTTATTTTTGCCCTTTTACCTCTTTTTGTTCCCTATTTTCATTAATGAGAGGTTGCATAGCACATTGTTGGCGTTCGAGGAGAGCTCAATTGAACAAATTTTGAGGTGTTAACTATGGCTTTACGGCTTCGACAGCGTTTTCTCGCAAGTTTTAATTGAATTTTTGTTTGTTGCCACTATTTGTTTTTTTTTGGTAACCGCATAAAAATTGAATAATGACAGATCTTAATGCCCTTTTATATAGGCGTATGTGATCAGAAACTTGTTAGATGTTTTCGATTGCTATCTCAGTGTTTTCATTACTTTGAAATTGTTTTTAAAAATATCAGACAATTTTTTTAACTTTGCTGTTCTTTTTTGTCTAATTGTTACCGAGCCTTTTATTGAGTGGTTCCATATCTTTTCTAGTGTAGTACAAGTTATTTTATTTAGTTTCAGTTTTGTCTGAAGCTATCTTGACCTTGCTAATAAGTTTTTTTTAAACGGACATAAAGTTTTGGATGTAGTTAATGTTAGTTATTTTTGTTGTTTGATTTGGTTGTTCGTCTTGACTTGCATTCGTAATAATGGCTGATCTCATCAATCTAATGCGGCATTGAGTTATTTGCGTTGGAGGTGATCTTTTTGGTCATACACCTTTTTGTCTATCTGTTTTCTATCTGTTCCTTATTCGGAACTTTATGTACGAACGCACATTACCGAGCCTCCTTGTCAAATATGTAATTGCTAGTTTTTCATTGGCACTGAAATTTTCAGGAAAGTGTGAACGTGATCCTGGACGCTCAGGAAAGCATCAATGATGGAGAAAACAACGTCGGACTGTCACAAGAACTTGACAAGATAGCCCGAGAAGTAAGTTTGACGCTGAACACGGCCCAATGGAGAAATGGACAGTCGGCTTCAATGTTGGAACCCATATTTGATCTGTTGCATTTGACGGAAGAAAGCAAAGACTTCGTCAAATATAACTTGACCATCGAGTTTGAAAGTAAGTGCAACAAGGTTGGCATCCTTAAAAACTGAGGTCAATTTCTTATTCTCAGTTTCTTGAGGTTAATAAGTGTATGCTGTCATCTTCAAAGTATTATCTGCATGATTTTAATCCTACCGTTCGCGTTAGAAATCTTCTCTAGCAGTATAATTGTGGAGAGTTTGGCAGAGTGACTACAACTCAATTTCTCGTTTCAGTGATAGAAAAAGATTTGATTGACCTTCAAACGCGTGGCCAGAAGGAGCAAACTACCTTGATCAAGCAATTGTTCAATGAGATATCGAATAAGCTGGCTGCAACTGGAGACGTGAACGATACACTTACATTGGTCATGGCTCAGGCCAACGCCACCAAAGAGCGAGTTGATATAAGTAAGGGCACTAAACAAATGAAATTAAGGGATAATTTGAACAGCCGAGACCGGTT